>NW_025777784.1:0-78457 GCF_021130785.1 Homalodisca vitripennis | reverse complement strand
TTACTATGTAGCACGCACAATATTATGGTAATCCCGCAGGATAATATGTAGACGACAATAATAAATATGGACATCTATATTGTCAGTCTACAAGTTTTCAATTATTTGTAAATTATTATATATTTATTAATTCAAAAAATTGTGATTTTTGAGTACTTTGCGTAAGTTCGTCATCTACTATCACATAAGGAATACCATAAACCCACTTTTACTTTGCTTAGGTGAAATTTAATCACAAACGAAGAGCTAAGATCAAACTTTCCCTGCACCCTTTTCTTTGAGGTGATGCCTAAAAAATAGTGTTTAAACTAACAACGATTCGTTTTATTTAATGATCCAGATAAGTAAGTGGAAGAAAACTCGTCTTGTTGGTTATGGTTTTGGGACATAAGTGGGTTTGACACTGGTGCACTTGATATTTGGCTGAACTTATTCGTAACATTTGATTTGTTGTATCAATCCGTAATTAATTTGAAGGGGGTTCGGTCAGGTTAAAACTTAAAAAAATTATACCATTTTTTTTTATTTTCAAAATTTATTTTTTCTGTGTTGTTTATTTCTGACATTTTGACATAAAAATTATTTAAATTCTGACAATGGGAAGTATTTATAAAAAAAATATACAACATATTGGTCTGGCAACAGCTGCACTTTTTTACCAGAATTGTATCTATGGTAACGACAATACTATTATTTTTATTTGTTATAATAACTAGCATCCAGGAAAAACCAGTTTGTTCTTCTTTCAAATGGTTGGGCTAACCTGATGTATTGTGCCCAATAAACCAGCAAGACAAGAGAAGTAAGAAAACATTGTTTGTTTTACATTCATGAGTTTATTCTTTAATTGATGTAAAACTCAAAAGTTAAATACACATTACAAAGATTATTTTATACGTAACTAGTGTTGTGTCCCTATGTGTTTTAGAAGAATAATATTATTCAAAATGCCTAGGGAGTACTAGTGTCTTTTAAGAAAAGGAAAACGAGTTAATGTATTATGCTAAGAAGGACCAAGATAGAAACTGAAATTAGGCATATGTCCTAAATGCTGATGTTTTGGAAGATATAGACTAGGTCTACGATGCTACCCAGTTAGTGCTTCGAAAAGTCAAAACTAGGTAAATATTTCTAATAACTACCAATCTATTGTTGATGGTGAGGCCTAGTGTTTTGAAAATAATTATCAAATATAGACAGTTTTGTGAAACATTGGCCATGGAAGCAAATTGATTTCAAAGAGTCGGTAGGCCGTTGTGTGAGGGACTTTTCTTTTTCCACGGTGGGATTTTAAACAATGTTTCAGGTTGTAAGTACAAAGGACATTAGCATTCATATCGAGCGCGAGATGAAAATTTGCATTGTACTTCTACCTGATAACCATCCCATCCACACAATAAAAAATAGTATGACCTAAAATGTTAGGTTAGTAGTACGTGTACTGCGTACTATTGGAAGGGAGCCAGGTCGCTTGTGGAAACTCTTTGCGGCGTCGCTAAACACTTGCCTAAAAACCTCCTACAAAGTTTAGTGTAAAATACATTATAAGTTCTAGGGTCTGACAGCTGAGGATATATGTATTTTTTCATTTATGAAAGAGAGCGTAGGTAGAAGAAGCAGTGACAAATAAATGAATGTGAAATCAGGTCGAATTTGTCGTGTTTGCCATCGACGGCACTTGGCCAAAGGCAGTGGACATAATCATCTCAAAAAATGGCGTTGTTAAAACCATGCTACATAGTGTTTGTAATACTGGTTAAAGTTGTAGATGCCGTCATACTGTCCTAAGGTAACTGTCCGTTGTATGAGGCAAGTTTAACTGGCCATCAATGAATGATAAAATTTGCAGTTGCTAATTACCAAGGAGAGTAAGTGGGGGTATGGAAGTGGTTAGGGAGCCTGTAAAATTAATTTCTTAACGGATCCGTTCCAACTTATGATGTTCCGGCTATATATTTGAATATCCTTAGGGAGACGGTCGACTTCCCTAAAGCGGTTTACAGCTAGTGTATTAGAAAGCATTGCCGTTATGGTAAAATGGAACATGTCCCAGTTTACAAAATTTAGAGTAACATTGGACATGTCCAAAAGCGTATGGGCCACACGCCTAAGGACATATAAAACTAAAAGAGCAGGTTTAAGGCAAAAAAACAAATTGATGGAAAAACCTTAGGGCGGTCGCAAACCGAAAGGAACCATAAGAGAATGCTGCATATGATTAATCAATTACAGAAATACTACGTGATTCAGCCATACCGACAGAAATATAGGTTAATTTCTAATGACATGAAGCAAGCTATTAATGGGTCAAGAATGACTACCATTTTACTATCAAGTAAACTCTGAATCCTCAATCATGGAACTTTGCATCTCCCGAAAGGAAGTGATCAGTTAGGTTGTAAATATCAAAAATCATTGGTCCAAACTGAAAAATATGATCAATGAAAAAAACATTTTCACCTACCCACTTGCCATAATGGAGAGGGCTAAAACCTAATTTTCAAAGATTCCTATAGTGCTCCTGACCCTTCTAACAGTAAAGTGCTTTACATACATGGTAAACATCACCAGAATCCCCAAATGAGTCTGTGAACCCAAATAATGTTGGATTCAGCCTACCGAAAACCGTGTGTTTGTAAAGCATTCACCACACTTCACTTAGGTGTAATATGAGATGCCATCCAATACTTTTAATAAAGGAAACATAGCAAGTGTGATAGGGTATATTAAGAAAACTGGGAATTGCGATTAGTTGGGGCAGAATTACTTTCTGTGATGCTATGAAAAAATATAGATATATTCCCGAGGCTCAAAAAAGGCTCAGCGGCATTATGATCCTCGGAATGTTGCAAAAAAGAAGCAGACAATCCCGTGAAACAGTGCTAAAAGGAAGTTGGAAGTATTAATGGGAAGAAGTTTTGGAGGATCCTGATTGATCCCAGTTTATGGGAGCAGGAGTGGCCACTGTAAGCCTTTCAGTTACATAATCTTACCAAGTAAGAACCAAATGTATATTTTTAACTTTAACGGTTGATTTCCCGGAATAGTTAATTTTTGTATCTTACTTTTATTGTACCTTTATCTCAGGAAGCGTATTGAGATGGATCATTTATGAAAAAAAAAACCACTTGTACCATGCCACCAAATATACACATTTTAAGAGCGCGTAACATTTGTAAAAAAATCTTTAATAGTTTACGCAAAAAAAAATAATATAACATAAAATTAAAAAAAAAAAAACATGTATTTTAAAAAAAATTCTTTTTTAATGAAATTTTCTTAAAAACCAAAATGTTTTGCGCTCTATTTCATGATAAGGACCTAAAAAAATAACACATAAAAATTTTACTGTAATCGAACCAGTTGTTCCTGAGAAGAAGGTACATAAAATATAGGAATATAGCATTGTAAGGATAGGGCCTACCGAACCCCCTTAAATCCATAAGAAAATAGGTAGTATAAAAAGAAGAAAAAACTCATACAGATTTCATTGAATCTTGGTATTAAAATTTTAATTGTAGAAATACCATAAAGAATTTTCTATAGCATAGTTAACATTTTAAGGTAGTGAATTCGTTTTTTTGGGTTTTGAAAATGTATGTTTATGTAAAATTAATAGAGTTTTAAGAGAGCATTCCTACATTTTTTATCACTCCACCTGAAATGACAGGGATAGAAGATATGAAATTTATGCCTAATCTAGTAATAATGCAAAAATGAAAATGAAATACTTACAGTATTTACATGATTTATTTCGGGCTAAAAGATATTAATTTTTGTATCTGTTTTTAAATATTTTTAAATAAATTAAAGTTTGTATGAATAAAATTTATGCCACAATTAGCTTACCATAACTTTATATACATGTCTGGATATCATGTACAATACGAAACACTAAAGCCAGATAAATCCCGAGGTAATCCTGAATATCGGATACTTACTCACAGCAGTGAGATATAAGTTCCGTACATGAGCGTCTTAAGGAAATTATCGGTCCTCTAGAGCAGCAGTATTTTAACAATTGTTAAAGAAATCTGCATGTATTACTGTTACAATAACTTTGGAAAAAAGCATACATGTCAAAAATATGAACTTGGTCATAAAACTGAAAAGTTAATTTTACAACCGACGAGATATTCTAATCAAATGGTTTATTTGCTCTTAGCAATTAAAACTGAATGACAAGCTTCATTTTTAAATCTCAGATTTGGAAAATTTACACCAAACTCCTGCCACATTCAAACTTACAACTCTTTTGCCCTTCGCCAATGAGCTGTCTCCTGAAAAATTCCAGAAACTCGTCAAAAGCTGTAAAATTAGATTGACCCTAGGAAGCGTTTCAGACACGTTTTCGACGCTTACTTTGTACGAGGATTTGAATAAAATATGGCAATCTGTTGAGTGCTCATACACTACCGTTCTGTGTCTTCCAGTACGGCTATTGTCTCTCTCTCTTATCTTATACCCATGCGTGCCGGCAATATTGATTTAAAACTAATGAAGGTACTTAACGTATTCCTTAATTTAGAATTAAATTTCTCAACTGTGTGAAACGCTCTCTTAAGCGATAACTAAGTAATTTTTAGATGTTATTTATAAAATGATTAGTTTATTTTCGTTGAGCAGTATATAATATAGGGTACAAACAGGTAATAAATAAAACAATTTCTATTACAGATGATTTTACATAACAGTAATATAAATATTAGAAAATAGCCAGTGAATTATTACACGAAAAGACTTGAAAAAGTGTTTGGAAAAGATTAATCCTTTAGAAAATCTCAGTTGACAATATTTGGAATTCACCTACTCATTATTTTAGACTTGGATTTTAAATATATTTATTCACATACACTGTATTTATGCTTGGAATATCTACGTTTAATACTGCCATGTTAGTAGCTACGATTCCTTATTTAAAACATTGTTGCATGCCTAACGTTTTAGATTTGGATTGAACATAGTAAAATAGTAGATACCAGCCAATGAAATGAGTTTTTGTACAACTAAAGATGGAAAAACTCTATTCTATAACCTGTTATTCTATTGCATCATCAGTTGTACGAGATACTCATTGCAGGTATCTCTGTCACTTTTAGTACTACCAATACAAATCAAACCAAGGATAAAATATTGTGTCAAAATATTTTTGTTATAAAAGTTAAAGTTATTCTGATATCAAAATACCTTTTGATCGAAAAATGAATATCGTCATGCAGTCATACTTTAGGAAGTCAAGTAGTTAAAAATATGAAACAGAACTTTTATTTACATGGATGTTTGGCCTGCAGGATGCACTTATGTAAGCAATGCGAGAGTTTAGTTTAGCTACAGTTCACCTTCATCTTAAATGCAGCATCTGAAATCTGACGAGAACAATTGTGCACCTGATGAGACAATGAGACCTCTTCACTACGTTTTGTGGTCTGAGTGTATTTGATGATGAAACGATGCAGGGGGGGGTGTCGTTTGAGCTTCTTCGTTCTATGAGATAGTAGATTTCTTTGTAAATACCATTAAGTTAACGAAAAAGTAAGTAGGTAAAGTAAATGGTTTATGCTGTTGATAAAAAAATAAATAGTTAAATGGATTTACTTACATCACATCAATTGATAAAAAACTAAAATATTGCGTTAAAATAAGCTTAAAAAGCTTTTGTAGATAAAGTTAATTTTATTTTCTCCATATAGCTTTATGAAGAAGTAAATTCAGGAGAATTCAGATTAACCTATGTTGGAACCCAATTCCATTAATTTTCATAATTTAAAACAATCAATTATTTGTGTTAGAGGTTTCTCTAATAAAAATGTAAAAAATCCGAATTAAAGAGAGAACTCTGGAAGTCTAGAACAAAAACTGGATAAGATAAAACTGTAACCTGTGTGTCAGTGCTAGAGAGAAGTGGCTGATTTACAGTAATACTTGAGGTATACAGTAATAAGTGTATGGTGTTTTAGAGCACGTCACGCGCACTCTAGGTGCACAATTTAATGTTAATGATGTGTCGATAGGTCACCGCCTGTCTGCGCCTAGGGACAAACTCTGCAACCCCAGAATTATACCCAGAGATATCCTAGGTGTTCCACAATCATATATACAATCATTAATATAATTTAATATTAATGTGTGTAGATAGGTCACCAACTGTCTAAAGACCACCAGAATAAAAATAGTGCGGTTTATTTCCCGAGAGGTATGTCCGCTAAGGAAAAGTAAGGCGAATGCTTCAGACCACGGACACGGTCCTGTTTTCACAGAAGACTACAAACATTTACGACATCCATAAGCTCACCAGTCATGGGTGAGGGAGCGTATAGATCAAAGGCGGCAAAAACTTCGGGAGTGAAAGAACTCTTCTGTCACGAAGAGAGTATTCTCCATGCAGGAGGTCGAGAGGGTGTTATGGTGAATAATCAGCTACACGTGTAAGCACATTATGACCGATTGACAGTTACATAACACAAAAAATTTCATTATAACAATTGCGAGTTTTTTTATTTATCTATCCATTTGATTGAATTATTAACAAAATTTCTTTATGGTTTATTCGTTTAATATTATAGATGGATTAGTATTTTATTTTATTTTTGGTTACCTGGTTAAATTAAGTTTAAATATTTAATTGAAGAAAATTAAAATATTTAATTCTATTTTGACAACATACAAATCTAAAATATTGAGAAAGACACAAGTTTATTTTTTAAATTCAAAATGATTTTGATTTAATCTTATTCCTGAGCTTTTATTATTTTTGAACAAAGGTGAGTGCTCTGTAAGTATCACAAGGATTTATTTATTAATATTTGAGTTTAATTGTACATTTTATTTATTAAAAATATTAATTAATAAGAACAGTGTTAAAATTATTAATAATGTTAGTTTATATCATGTTAATTTATTATTAAATCTATTATTTTACATATTTTGCAAACCATATGTAACTCTTTTAATCTTTATTAGGTACAGTTGGTTATAATATCTATATCTATAATCTAAGATAATACTTGAGTAATTAGTAATTATACGATTTATAATTATTTTATGTCTTATCACGTATCTGCTTAAGATACGAGTTTAATAAATCATTCTAGATCAAATTAAACTGCAGTCAGTGGCGTAGCGAAGGGGGGGGGGTCCAGGGGGTCCGGACCCCACCCGAAATTTTAAGACATATTAAAAAATAAAGCATGGAGCAGGAGAAAAAAGGAGAGTTATTATTACTCTTGTCTACAAACATTAAATTGATTGATTTAATTGATTAAAGTGACCGTTGTTAAAAATATAATTGTCTTTTCGTTTAAATCATGAAGTATGAAACGATATTTTTGGGCTCGGCCTTTCGGATAGTGTAGTGTAATCACGGTATTTCTATAGGGCGCGGTCACGTGACGTCGCAAAGCAACCTGGACCGTAACACGGCGAACAGTTTAAATTAGCGACCACTTCGTTCAAATTCGTCTTGGGGACGTAAAATGACTGCTTAGAATTAAGTTACGACGTTGATTTTAGGTGTCATTAAACTGTAGACGTGTATATAGTTATCGAAAAAAAATATTATAAAAAATCTATTTCGGTCGGAAAATACACTTGAAAAACTCAACTGATTAGAACTTCAACTAATTTGGACGTCAGTGATTGAGGTAAATGTGGTGTTTTCGACTGAGTTAGGACGACGATTTTTGTTATCATTAAACTGTACAATGTACCTATATAATTATCGAGAAAAAAGTCACTTCCGGTCGGTAAATACCGAAGAAAAGCTCTCTACAGATTCAAGGTTTGACGATTTTGGATTTCACTGGTTGAGTGGTTGAGGTAAAAGTGGTACTTATAATTATGTTAGGACGTTTATTTTAGGTATTAATTCAACGTCGACTAATACATATATAATTATAAGTACCATCTTCTTTCACAATGGATGGCGTAAGGTTGCCTATAACATTATTTATGGAAGTATTTATTGGAACAGAAGTGTTTCATAGACTGGAAAATAAGGAATTTAATGTTCCACCTGATAAACCCCTTATAGTCGCAACCCTTGCGTACCTCATGTTTTGATAGTAGATGAAGCATTCCCTCCAAAAAACTCATGCGTCCTTTTTCTGTTACTAATCTTTCCATACAACAACAAAATTACAATAGTACCTTATCCTCTGCTCGCAAAACTATAAAATCTGCATTCGGCATCTTGCATGCAACATGGCGGTTTTTAGGAATATCTTTAGAAATACCATCAATAGCCAGCATGCAATACAACATTATAAAGGGCAGAGATGTTGCAGACTATTATGATATTTCACGTACATACGTGGAGAACTTGTTCAAGAACCTTGAACATGGTGTGCGTTTATTCCGGAGGTGTTCAAGAGACCAAATAAAGAAGCAAACAACACTAAACTTTCAGTCGTCAAGTATTAGACATAAAATATTAATGTAAATAATAATGTTAAGTACAAATGTTTACAGTACATCGGTTTTACTTTTATATGATTTTTAATTAAAACTACTTGGATATGGAACAAAAACATTTATACAAAATATTAACTGATAGAATTACCTTCCCATGTATATTTTTATTTAAAAATGTGGATATATTGACTTGAAGTTCTTAGCCATCAAGGGATTTCAGTGATTTATAGAAGATAAAATATTATCTAACCCAATCTAAACAAATGTTTAATGCACCATTTCAGGTTACATTATAGTTGTAGGAACTTTTTCCATTCAAAGTTGCAATAAGTAGAATGGCAATTTATCCATACACTTATATTTTAATACCGAGCATATTCTTTTATTTAAATTAGTTTCTGGTAAGATAATTGCTCATCCAATCTAATTCCACAGTTTTCTGGTCCGACCGACACGGTGCACAGCAATGACAGATTGAACTGAGCGGCAGGAGAAACCTTGCATGTCTATAGTTGGCGGCAAGCGGTGCTCACTCCTGTCGTGGCCAGTGTTCTCTATATATACAAACCACTCAGCCATTCTACCGCTCATCGCCCGCCGCTTACTGCTCGTATCGTAGCCGAAGCCTTATGAGTGGCTTATGTAAACCAGGTACTACACTGGTCAGCTAAGAGCCGCCCTAGGGCTGTACCACCACTACTAGGAAACCAACGGCGGCGCCGTTGAATGAAGAGAATTTCGTCTTCAAACAACTGGAGAAAATCAGCTTTGCATTAAATGTCAAACTAAATGAAACAAAATATTTCATACAAACTACATCTGATCCCCCCAAAATTCACGAGGTAACTAATAAAGAAGGATTATCATTAATTCAACTCCATCGGAGATGTTTGTTATAATTAAGCTCGGTTTTAACAACATCGTATAGTTCAATGTATAAGTTTTATAATATTTTAAAACAAAATAGTCTATTGGTTTTTTCCGGCGTATCTATCTAGAATAGTGCGGCAAACCAATCTTTCTCAAAATAATCTTGAGCACAAAACGTTTTAAGAAAACAGCCTATTGAAAAGGACTTCGAGGTGAAAACCAAAAGCATTGCCAATTTGCTAAGGTCATTTGGTACATCTTCTCCCCAACGAGTGTAAGTGTGATTATGGAATCGGCAATTGACAATTTTTGACTGTTCAGTGTCTGTGGCGAACACTGCAATATGTGACCACTACCGTGAAGGAGCCACAATCATATTTCATGGAAAGAACCACAGGGCACGTAAATCCTCCTAAACTCTTGATTATCTACAAAATTGGATTTTTGTGTGTAATATCAGGTGCCAGGAATGATAAAAGCCACTAGTTTCTATCACTGTTTCTAACTGACAAGACTTGACTCAAGTGAATTTTCGTTTTTTAGCTTCAAGACTTGCATTTTGGTTTCATTGCCAATTTTTGCTAAAATATAAAGTGTTTAAACACCATTTAAATCAATCTATAAAGGATCAAAATGTGTAATATAAAATAAATTTATATGGTTATAAGTGGCTTAGTTCATTTTATATCCGACCAAAAAGTCTAAACCGTTTTATTCACTAACACTCTCACAGACACAAATCTTATATAAGACCTAGATTTTTATGTGTGTTTAAATTTTTATAAGGCAGCAGTCATAAAAAAATAAAGAGAAACGCTATTGAAAAAAAATTTACTGAAAACATTTTCTATGATACGCTAAGGTTCTAATAAGAATAATGTGCAGATTAATCTGATTTTACTGTCTGAAAATATCATAATTTCTTTCCTTTCATTTTTTTTCTTTCCTTTTTAGCAGTGGTTCATTATCTTCTTTGCGGACCCATCACGGCCCCACGAGAGTCCTTTGGTGAAGATCGATAAAATATTCCGTAACTTCAATTCCCTTATTGTTATTTTAAATCTTCTGAAGCTTTATGTTTTTGGAGTCATGTCTTCTACCTGCCTTGGCTGGTTTCATATTAAAATAGGAAAACCCGTATCAGCATCTAGAGTTTCTCTGAAGAGGATTTTGTACAGGTTACATTTTAGGTAACATTGCCACTGGTCCTGAGCCAGTTCACATCTTTGTTTTCTTCGTTTTGCCTTATTTTAGCGATACTCTCTTCTAAAAGTTCAGTTCTGAAATACTGCTTTCACATTACACAAAGCATTGGGAACATACTTGGTTTTGTTCCCGCTTACCTTTTTAATATTTCCAAAATTGGAATCATTCGTAAGATATGACTGGCCAGAGGTCACGAAACCTGTGATCAGTTGCATATGTGCTGTCGATGTTTTAAAGGAATTTCATTGCCATTGAGGAAACAAACCCAAACATAGCAAATCGCTTGAACAATTGTAACATCGTGTATTCCAAACTCGTTTGCAGTCAATGTTTTGGTATTTACCATGTAACGGTTTAAATAATAATTATTTAACTTAAACTTTTAACTGAATTATTTAGTCCAAACCATGTCATACAACCAATAAACGCAATAAAAACATGTTTCGTAACACCTGGATTAGTAACTGCATAGTAACATGTATCACTACACTGGTTCTTGTATCCTAAGAAAATTCTGTCCTTTCCAAATCCTCTGCCGGACCTACAGAAGTCTTACCTCAATAAGAGATTACAAGTTCACAGTTCACAAAAATCATTATTCACAAAAAAGTTTACAAAAAAATACAATTCCATGTGATACACAAAGCACGTGTGGAAAAGGAAAACAAGTTCTTTTTTAATATATTGGTATTATATATACATTTTATATACAGTTGGCAAAGTACATTTAAAGCCTATTCAGTCTCGTCAAGTGATTGAACTGGTCTATTCATAGGAAAACTTCATATGAAACTGGTACCATACCGGCTTGGAAACCTACTTGTAACTTAAAAGACAGAGTGTAAAATTTAAATGACATTTCCATGAAAACCTTTCCATGCCACCAAAGAAGAGCATGTATAAGAGGAAAAAATTGTTTCATAAGCACTCTTAGTTCTGTTTCATTAAAAATAAATCTGAAAGGAAATCTGTCTATTTATTGTATAAAGAACCTTTGATAATTGGTGTATGAATCCGATTCACTTTTTTGTTCGTCTTGACGAGACTTTGATTTAAAATTCTTCTATGAATACAATCAATTCAAGTTATACTCGTATATCAGTATTAACCCCAATAGTCAAATCAGATTGATATTGATTTTGTGGGTTTTTAATTTCAATTTGACTGCTCCCAGACCGGGTGTACTTTAAAATTTATAGCGCTCGCGTTTGTAAGATTATAGCTTCGATTCTCAGAACACTCGGTACTTAAAAAACCAATAACTCCGAGGTCGGTCCTGTGCTTCTCGTGCTTCCTGCAACCTCGGTTTTATTAAAAACATCTAAATAATTAATCAAAGTAACAATATATAATGGTTTTTTTTAATATCCCAACACATGGATATGTGTGTGTGTGTTATGGTTTTTTGGCCTTTAATTCGTTTATTCTATGTCTGTATAGTTGCAATGTCGCCCGTCTGCTTCCTCTAAGGCCAGAGTAGGCTACACGTCAGTCGCTGCTTCTCGGAAGTAAACCAACAGACAGCTACTAAGATTTGTTTACATAGCGTTATTTACGCCGTGTTTTTTATTTCTTATTTCATACACCCAATCAATATTTTTCTGTTGATGAGAGCCTGACTGGTACCAGGAATCATACACAACTATTACAGTATCTGCTCAATAAACACCATCATAAATGGGTATTAAGTTATGGATGTTCCATGATTCTGTCAGAAATTACTATTTTAGTTTCACATGCTATAGAGGAGCTAGATCAACTGAAGATGGACAAGAAATAAAGCTATTTGGGTTAGATTATAAAGCAGTTACAAAGATTTTGAGCATGTGTAGCTGTAAAAAAGGAGATTTCACATATTTAGTGATAATCTTTTCAAGTATTTCACTTTTTAAATATTTATAAATAAATGGTACATTTCTTACTTTTACAATTAAACAGTCTAAAAAATCCTGCCACCTCAGGCACAAAATTACTATTTTAGGAAAGAATACAATCTGTTGCTTGCCTTTAGAGAAAAACAGAACTAAAAAACCTACAATTGTTGCATCATCATTAGCAACCTATTGATAAAGATGAAATAGAAGAGGAATACAAGGGGGGGATAGGATAGGATTTGGAGTAAACCAATGCTGATGAGAAATTATTGTGATTATATGGGAGGAATTGACACATCAGATGTGATGTTTGTGACGCAAATTTAATTTTTTGTAAATGATTGGTTTTTTTGTCAGTGTACTGAAATAAGAATACGCTTATCAAGAAAATATTTAGTTTCGTTCAGTTGAGTCTAATTTTATTGCCTCTGTCACAAAATGTACACCTGGTTTAGGCCTCATGACTTCTTGACCAGCTAACCGATTGTAGTTTACACTACTGAGTTGCTGAAGTGAATATTTAATATATAAACAATAATTGAAACTTTTCTATATGTATTTTGGTTGTGTTTTATAGAATATATTGTCTGTAGAGTGTGTACACACTCTATTCGGTGTATTACTCAAATATTTTACAATATATAAAATTTACAATAGTTATTAAAAGTATTAATCATTCATACTAATATGTGTTTTGCAAGTAAATCACATATATTTTGGTAGCCCATTATATTATATACAATATCAAAATAGGTAAAGCATATGATTTGTAGTTCCTAAAATATAACCACTTTCCCGAAACTCTGCAAATCCCATAAAATAGCCCGGGAGTTTTGGGTTGCTTCTAGTAATATTGACTGGTCTCCTTAAACCTGAGTATTACATATTACATGGGTGATTCCAATACCTTACTCCTCCGTGATTATATACTGTGTCAGAAACATCATAGAGCACTCAATTGTGCACCTGATGAGATTATGAGAATAACTCTTTTTATGTAGATTACGCTATGTTTTGTAGTCTAGGTGTCGCTGATGTCGAAATGATGTAAAGAGTTAGCTTTGAGCTTCTTCGTCACCGGCCTTTTTTTGGATCTCTTCAGACGATCATGGCTCTAGATTCCAGGAGTCATGTCGGATTCCAGACGCCGCTCTAAAAAAAGGTAAATTGGTATTGGGTTTAGATTTGGTTTCTTCATTCATTTTTGTAGCGACACCTTACTTAGCCTAACAATTGGAAACCCTTTTTCGGAAAATAAATTCGGTTTGCTAAGACCTGTGGGTACTTTCCCGACTTTCCATTGTCTATAGAAATATCATCTGTAAAAATCTTCGTTGACTTCCGATTCTTCCTTAAATTACTTTTGGTTAGGAACATTCAGAACACATGATGCTCGTTCATGAGCCTAGACCATTGATATTCACTAGATTGCCCCATTGATATTCACTAGATTGCCTTACAATTCCCATTGCATAGAAGAAATGTTATACTACATTTAATTGAATGATTATGGAATAAAAATCCTTTTTATTATTTATTTTTATTTACATTACTGTTATAAAACCAATTGATTTGCTAAAGTTGTAGTAGTTGTACGTGTAGTCGTTGCTAGTTTTTGGGATATGTCAGAAATATGTAAAAATCTATTGTTTTTATAATTAGCTTAATTTTAATTTACTATCCATAAATATTTTTTACTTAAAACGAAATTAAGAAATAGATTATTATTTATTCCGATACATATATAACTAGTTATTTACAAGAAACATTATATTTTATTTTCACTAAGAATACTGAATATAATATGTATTTATTGCTATAAAAATAATATTGCATTATTTGCTTAATAAACTTACCACTACCCAAAGCAGTTATTTTGGGTATAACTTGGAAATTATTAGATGAAATTTAAAATAAAATGTATATTCATAATTCGAGATAAGCTTAAATGTATCCATAATGATCAAGGAACGTCCCTTTCCGTTATAAAACCGTTATTGAACCACCTTTATTCGTGCTTATCAACATAATTTCATACTTTTATGGATATTCTTAGCACTAATTATGTTTAATGCTTTAAATGCGTAGAAATTTGCCAACAAAAAAGATTGTGTACTCCACTTTATGAAATGCAATAAAATTTATCTTGTAATATATCACCTTTTGTTTATTATCGCTATTTATTATTGATACATGATACTTTAATGACCATAAAACGGATCACCCCCCTTTGCCATTACAGGCACTTTCGTAATATATATATGTGCGTAAATATATACAATAATTATGTTTAAACAGTGACTCACTAATTGCTTCTAACAGATCAATCACTTGCTCACTCTATTGCAGTCCAATATATTCCAAGTGGTACCCCAATTATTAAGAAGGGCGATCCCTTTTCTGTCCAAAATTACCAATCAGTATTAATTATACCAATCTTCAGAAAAGTTTGTGAGAAGAGTTTTCTGATTTGGAGCGCAATATTTCTAGAAAATAACAAACTACCATTGGCAAACCAAGTTTGAGTTTAAAGCTGGAAAATGAATAATAGATGCGATTGTTCGTCTGGTTGATCGAATAGTATGGAAAGTAGAAGGGACACAAGTAATGTATTTTCAGACTTTTCCAAAGCCTTGAACTCACGGCGCTCTTTTTCGGTACCTGAAAAATTACGGGATACCAGGAATTTCACTAAATGGAATTGAATTGATTTTGTGCAAACAGACACCACATGTGAAAATCTCAGACGCAAAATCCGGAGAAAAGTCACTGAGATATGGTGTCCCTCATGGATCCATGATTTGTACGCTAATTTCCATGGTCTATATCAAGGTTATTGGCTGATCGGTAGATGGGAGATGATACAACTCCTGGCTTAAAGGAATTTTCACAGAGTGAACTCGAAATCGTGACATTCATCCGGGCAATCCAGTACTTCAATGAGCTTAATCTAAAAAAAACTCCAACTAAATCAACTTTCATCAATTGTTATCAAGTGTAAACAGATTTCGATGTCAGTAGTGCTATAAAATAATGATATTATGATTGGCAAGATTAATTCTTTGGTATACATCTTGATGAAGCATGGCGTTTTCATGTCTACAAATTGGGTTTAAAATAGCCTCAGGCATTTTTTGAGACAACATTGCGAACATCGCTCAAGTCAGGTGCTTTTGACGGCATAGATATGCAAAAATGTTGAAACTTTGTCAATTTCCTGCCTCAATATTTTGGAAACATCACTCTTTTTCAAGACAAAGTGCAGTGCAGTTACATAATAGGTAGAGATTTATGCTTGTATGAAACTAGTGTTAGGGAGGACTACGGTCTGGGAAACACAGAAAGTTGGTGTATGAAAGTTGCCTGCTCAGAGGGTGGGTACATTTTCCAATAGTTATAAGTAAACGATCCAAAGTCGTTAACGGCTCGTTCAAAAGTAGTTTTTTAAGGTGTTTAATAATATGCACGAATTTAAGTCTCACAACTGAGGCTAACATGACCACGAGCTAAAGGTGACTATTACAGAATGGATTAGAACCGGTGAACGAAACATTTTGTATGTTTACATGAGATACTGTAAAGAATTAATGCCAAATAATATTATCAGTGATATAAAGAATACCATGCCACAATAAGTCCTATGAAGTGTCGTATAATTACACAAAAACAGGTTTAAAAGGGATATTATTAAGTACAATAACTTGTTTATACTAATTAATTCTAATTTGTACTTTAGTTCCAGTTTACCTTTCTCTTGGTGCAGCGTCTGGTATCTGAGGCTTTCTCAGACTTCACACCTGGAATCTGGAGTCATGTTGGCCTTAAGAGATCCGAAGAAAGAAGCTCAAATCGGACTACGATGTTTCTGACACGATCTCTAACCACGATGGAGCAACGGAGTTTTCTACACATAACGTAGCTACGGTAACAAGGTTTGATTCAATTCGAATGTTGAGTTTAGCTCCAGTTTTATTGCAGTGTCTGATATCTGACTCTTTCTCAGACAATTGTGCACCTGATGAGACTGTCAAGTATTTATAGGCGTTTCTGATTTTGAACTGACGTTAAGGTTCGTTTTGACCCTCTTCTTTGCCGACTTTCTTGGATTTACTTAGGTCAGCAGAACTCCAAATTCCAGGAGTCAAGTATGAGAAAGCGTCCAGTATGTTTATCAAATTACAAAACCATTTTATGGTACATGGTAATGCACTTTGTGAACTGTCTAGTTGTTTATTATTATTCAAAAGTGTTATAGTTCCAAATTGTTTCCACTTACTTGGTAGCTTTCATTCAATATATTGTTAAATACTTTTAGGATATATTCCATTGCATTATTTGGTGGATTGTGTAACATGCTGTAAGATATCCGATCTGAACTTGGAGAGGAATCTTAATTTTAAGAGTGAAAAGTTATAATCCATTCTTGAATATTAAAATTATTTTCTATTACCGATGAACTTTCAGAGAAGGATTAGTTTGAAATAATTGCTTCATATGTCATGAGTATCGGATATACTTTGTGACACATGCATTCACAAGGTCTTTGTCTTCAAGAGTTGACGTGGATTGGACTTGCCTTACTATTAGTTTTAAGTTTTAAAACTATTTTCCATGCAAATTGTGAGTTATAACATGTATTTCTTGACTCAGGTTGTCCGATAATTGTTTTTCGGCTAACCTAATTACTTCCATGGTATTTCTTTGTGCTGTTTGAAAAGCTTGATAATTAAGAGCAATCATATCTTGTTTAACTTTGCTAAATGTTAGCCGTCTAAAGGCTACAGTATGAAAAGGTGCCTCACTCACCATTTTTGTGTGTAAATTTAACCCTATTATATACTGTTTTGTGCCTTAGAATTGCGTTTTTAGCTGCTAAATTATTTTTTTACATAATTCATTACATTAAATTTATTATCTAGTAAGATGTATAGCAATTCGTTCATAAATTTTTAAACAATTTTAGTGTATAGTGACTAATCTGCATCTTTGAAATTCAGTTTTTGCTAATATGATAATTAAGTTGGTATAAAGATAGCCAATGAAAGTAATAATATAAAATTACATGTAAATAGGTAGTTGATTATTTGCTATTGTTTCATTACTCACCTCCCGTAATTCTTACAGTTCATAAAGATTGGCAGCGGTAAAAGTAAAGGTTCAAAGTCGATTCTTGGTAGTAATGAGCAGGTACTGTCATCTGTTTTTATTATTTAATACAAAAAATCTAGATTTATTACATTCTTTAAATATTATAATACTGCTGCAGTTAAACTTTTTCGAATTCCAATATGGATGATGTGCGTTTGGCCCATTGTACTGGAGTGGCTTAGCAGCAGCTTTACTTTTACTTGAGACCTAATTACTGCTCTTGGTTTGTAGATGGTACCATTTACCTTGAACTGCGTGGAAACTGTTGTTGGAGCACACTTGGTTCTGCCACAGTAAGTAATAGAGCATGCCTATTGTTTAAATCTATCTGACTGTTAGGGGTTGATAATTGTGAACATGATAAGGTCGAGTATATGTCTACATCAGATGTATCCTAGTGTGTAGCTTGAGCGTAAGATAGGCCTAGTTATTTGGTAAATTTACCTTGTTTTTGTAAGTAACAGGAAAATATTGCGACGCTAAATGGTAGCTTTCTAGCATCAAGATAATGAGGTCTTTAATATTTTTATCATATGTAATCTGGACAATATTTAAAGCTACTGCTATGCTGGTCGCCTCAGTGAACACATTTACAGGGAGTTAGACAGAGATGTACGTGGAAGGGTTCAGCGCAGACTCTACAATTCTATCATTGTTGGAGGTCAACTGGCTACATGACCATCTACAAAACAACGATAACACTGCTTCAAGTTAATAATATACACAATTTATTTCACTATTATTATTTCGATAATAAAAGATTACAAAAAACGTTATCAAACCAAAATCGTCTTTAGTTTGTAAGCAAAATAATATTTTAATCATTTATAGCTTTTTACATTATTGGTCCATCTTCCACGTTTCAACATTTTACTTTATCAGAATATGACGTAAGGTTTTGAGTCAAATTTAATTAAAACTCTGCAAAAACAAAGATAAATTACTAATATAGCTAAACTAATTTCCAAATGGCAGTTTAGTTTAATTTTTTAACATTTATATATTAAAACACGGTTGGTTTGCCTGCATAACACAAGTTTTTCAGCACAACTAAGGTAAAAAGCACTCGATTCTTCCAAATACTTCCACCTAAAATCCAACTTCATTATAAGTTAGACCAGCAGTCGCTACAGGTTGAACATTACCAACTGTAGACGCTTTGACTGATTACATATCAACTGTTCTAATAATAATAAATCTTATGTACTCCAATTATGTAATTGTGTATTTATATCATAATTAATTATTTACAGCGAGTTGAAACAACTCAGCCAGTAGATACCAATTCTTGCAAGAAAGGTTTAAAATATTTCAAGCAGTCCTATTTAATACAACTTTAAAAGGTAGTACCAAATTTATATTTGTTTTTAAATAACCTAACATTTATTATTTATATACTTTAAATTTGTAAAAATGATAATGTAGTGTCAATTAATATTAGTAGGTAAATATCCTAAATGTATTACAGTAAATTTCCACTCTACGGTTTCTTAGGAATATTACTCACATTGAACGTTGGGTAAATCTCACAACACGAAAATGTATTGGTTACAAAGTAATGAACATAGTGCAATATTCTGATAGCATTAGAGTGATTCAGTACTTCAAAATGCATAGATTATGTAATATTAATCGTACAATATATTTGGTACACAAGGAAGGCAGTTGAATCACAAAAGCATTCTTTCAATCTAAACTTTTTTACTTGCTGAAATAAAGTTACAAGTGATTCAATGAAACATCCAACATTGGATCTCTCGTCGTTGAAAATAAAATCAAATATTTTATTTTATTTGGCCAAAGTATCACAATATGTATAGCAATCTACAAAGAAATTTTTTAAATCTTAACATTCACAATACATAAAACCCCCAGTAAACACACAGTACCCTCACTCATACCACATTCATGTTTGCCAGTTTTCCCACGCTCAGTACCGGTAGACAATGCATTGACTGTGCGCTCAGTCGTTTGCGATAAACACGTCAGCACTATAAAACTCTTGGGACGATAATAGGCGTATCAAACGAGTGTTTGGCAAGTGACCTTGGGCGCCGAGACATTTGTAATTTCGTCTGGCTACTTGTTTTCAAAACGGATTACGAAACGACTTGTAGGTCTCGTCATAAAAATGTCGCGGCCATTTCTTAGCTACTTCGGAACTGGGGTTAACGCTCTCGGCCTGGGGCGCATTGTCCGACTCACAGGTTGTTATGTTGATTAGAATTTCACAAGGAATCGAACTCACAGTGTAGTCATTAAAACGGGTGTTTCTACAGTTGTGAGAGAAATAATAATAATCAAATGTCTGTTGTGTCAATGGCATATTAGTTACTGTAGAAGAATGTTGCACATTTTGTCCATCGACACTGTCCATTTCTTTAAATGACCATTGGAACCGTACGTACTTTATTTTGAATACTTTAATAGCTTTTAATAATTTAAATTAAAAATTGCCCAATAAACTATTTTGTTTAACAGACATTTTTTCAGGTTACATTGTCAGTACACCTAATAATTTATTAATAATGTGATATCAATGCCATTAAGTAATATTTATAAAATATTTTATATAGAAAATCTTATTGTGATTATTTCCACAATTAATTTCTTTCAAACCATTATATATGTTTAATGAAATAGGTCCCTGATAATCTGCTAATATTATTTATAATATTGTACAGTAAACTCCTGTTTTAATGACTCTAACCAAACTAAACAAAAAGTTAAATAAAATTCAAGATATTAAACACATCCTCTATAGTTTTTAAGTTAACAATAGAAATATAGAATTTATGCCTCATCAATGAATTGTTTAAACTGAGAAAAGTTTTTCATATAGCATATTTTTCTATACCTCCATTTCTATAAGAAAATTAATACATCGATATACTTCTATAATTAAAGAGTAAAAATAATAATAATGAATTCTAAGATTGTTTTATAATTCCTGTTACTTCAGTACAAGTTATGAGTGTGGCACACCACGTGTCGCAAGACAGGCTACACTGAGGTTGGATGCTAAATTACAATATTGTATACCTCATTTAATTCTTGAGATGTCCTGTGGAAAGAAATTGTTACATCCCTCCGTCAGACAAACGGGACATTGTGCTAGCCTACTGAGTGATAGGCTTCAATTACGCTCAGCCTCATGCAATAGTTGGACATGTACCATCATATAACTCATTCTTGTCTATGTAGAAATAAAGTTTTATAAAACATTTCAAGTCAGTTCATTTTCGAGATATCGTGCGGACAGACAAATATAAGTAAAATGTTTCCAGCTCAACGAGTGATATTACTCGCTAACATTGTCAATTATCATATAATTATAGTATTACAATGTACTCACCGTTATCTGCTACGAAGAACTTAAGTTATTTTTAAAAATACGTAATGTACAAGAATTGTACATATGCTTTTCCACGGCGAGGAAGAAAACAGATTAATAGATTAATTTTTAGATTTCATTTACCCATTTCATGAATAAAGTCAATATTATTGTTGTTATGGTATTCAAATTCCCTATCAAATATTTTCATAACATTTAACAAATCATAATATAGGTATTAAGTAAAACTTCACATGATAGTTGAAACAAAAGTAACGAAAAACTACTTTACGTTGTAAATAATATTTTTAGCCATGAGAATACTGTGCTTTTCCATCAAGGATTTGGTGTTTAGTTCAATTATTATGAAACAAACAAAAGCTGAAAATATGCATTAGTGATTTTTCAAGCCATATTTTAAATAGTGTAACCGTATAAGTTTTTTCACGTATGACCTTATATGTTTTGTATAAATTTATGTGAACAATTCCCAGTGATTGGTTTTTATGGAAAACCTGAATTTAATTTGACAAAAATAATTATGGTAATAGAATATCTATTTTGCTGTTTTAATGAAATATTTTATGATAGAGGCCCTTTAAAATAATAGTAAGAATCTTGCTGTATGATGTGCTATGTTTACAGTATAATATTGCAAGGATAATATAGTACTCCGTTCTATTTGTTTACGTTTTTCCATTATGTATTATTTTACTTCATATTTTTCATATCTCTTTTGTTAAAAAGTTTTTAAAATATTCAATTAATTGAAAACATTTTGTTTTCAATTAATTGTTATTTTATTAGTAAAAAATGTATATGGACTTCCCTTACGTTTATACATGAATTATACTTTAAATGGATTTCATGTACTCTTCTGTCCCCACAAAATATGAATGGGAGGATGTCATTTCACTTAGGTATCGAAAAAAAATTAAACAGTCTATGTATTTAAATATTGTGCTTTTCACTCATAATATAATAATACATAATTTTAAATTATACATTTTCTAATATATGTCATTAATTTTCTATAATAATTGATTTAAGTGGAATGTTATCACTTTATTTATGCTTATGCTCAATTTTAGGTTATTGTTATGATACTATAGAGTTCAACTTTCTTTCGTAAATTTTAATTAAATATGTATTGGTAATTAAACATTAGTAGTTTCGTGTATGAAATCATTATTAGTTATAAAATGCCCCTTATGTAATTTTTGATATTGCAGGTAATATTTTACTAAGCATAGGGACATTTAGTAAAATAATTAACAAATTTACCTTATTTTATAATTTTTATATTACAAATTTAGTAGCAATAAAATTTATTTCCTGACATTTCAGGATTTATACTACTACTCGCGTTATATAAGCTGAGTATTTTTCTGTAGACATAAATTTCGTTTAGCTTTTGGTCTATAGGAAAAGCGGCACTATTTCAGGCAGAAAATACACATTGGCTTCTTATATTAAAATGCACATGGTCACTTCACAGTAATAACATGATTCCCAAGGGAATTATTAAATAACTGATTGGTGTTATTGGTGTTTGGTGCTTATTCACGTTCTTGCGAAGTGATAAGCACCATGCAGCTGTCCGCGCCCAAATTATTTTAAATTAATATAATAATTAATTTAAAATAATTAATTAATCTCAATTTTTTTCGCAACACCTCATAATATTGCTCTGTTGCAACAACTAAAGTCACATACAGAATTTTTTTAAAGCTTTTCGTTATACCTTTCCTAGATCTGTCTATTTTCAACAAATCGTGTTTGGTATCCCACAGCCACCATGAAACTCCTTGACATACATTAAAAGTTCACAAAAACTGTTCCTTGGAAAAATATTTTGTAAAGAGCTTCGTGCAGCAGAATTATCGTCGGTCATAGTGACTAATGGGGAAAATACCTTATCTGTGTTGTAATCAAGAGCTTTTTTTAAGCAAACTTAACGCTACGCACCGAAAGTAATCTCCGACTCGAGTAGGTGGTTCCAAACCGAACGAGCACGAACATGAATTCGGGCATTTCCGCCATGACTCGGCCAAGTGAGCGCTGAGACCATTTAGGGTTTGTAAATACGCTGCTGGGTCTGTAAATAGCCGTAACTTACGTCCAGCCAGGGCGCCGTGTATGTACGTAGCCGTTATTCACTGTCAGCTAGGGCAGCCGTACATGATAATCGTGCATATGATAAATAATAATAATAATTTCTTAATGTAATGAAAAGTAAATAAAATCCTTTTATAATAATAATAATAATAATAATAATATAATAATAATAATATATAATAATAATAATATATAATAATAATACAATACATAATAATAATAATTTATTGGTTATGAACATGTACAAGTTATAGCACTTGTCGTGTAAGAAAATGGGTTTAGATAATATCTAATATTATAGGATTCATACATGACAATTGCTTCTAATTTTCTACTCCAGCGCTAGTGTCGGTCAGGCAATTATGTGCCATGCACTCGTCTGTACTTTTCAGACGAGTTTTATATGGCTTGAGTAATGCAGCACATTCAATCAAATTTTACAATTTGTGGACAAACTGAGATCCTGTCTAAGAAGGCAAACACTCAAGTACCGGTAGTCCCAATTTGGTAGTCCTCCTTGCCTCTGGTTTCATAAGAGTGTATGTCATTACCTCTTATGTAAAAAACCTACAATTTGATCTGAAAAACAGAGACGTCTCTATAATGAAGAGACAGGGTAATGACAACAGTTACAGATATCTGAATGTCGGACTGCACGATTCGACCTGCTTGTTTCTGGAGGGTAAACACTCTAGAGACATGTGTGTTTGAACAACCTCTCCAAGATTACTCTGTACGACAGGTGGAGGGGGGGGGAGGGTATATCAATACATAATACGCCGTCATCGTTACCTGAGTTGGGCAGTTTGGATTCCTGCCTCAAATTATAAATACAAGTTAAAAAAACGTTTCTACTTGAATAACCCTCAATCAAGGAATTCAATTAAGTAAGTAAATCTCATCCAATATCACTGTACGACTATAATTTGAATCGGGTGGCCGCAAAAGAAACTGAACAAACACCGAATTTGATGGGTCTGTTGTGAGATTGAGATCATTGAGATGTTGCTGAGCTAAGTAAATACTGTCAATTTAAATGTCTTTATTTAATTTTGCATTGAAACAGACATTCGTGTCATTGGCATGCTAGACTATTCGTCCTTAGAGTAAAGATGAGTTGGCATACAGTAAAAAGAGTAGTGGACTGAGAATGGAGGCTTGATTAACCCCATGACCTAAATCACTCCCTCCCGACCATCAACAGACATTTTTACGAATTGGTCGAGCCACTCTTGTGGCATTCCTCGTATTCCATAATATTCTAGACTGTGAATGAGGATGTTGTGATCAAGTAAATTTTTTATGAGTCAATAAAAACTCTGTGTATCTCTATGACTTTCAGTTTCTTCTACTGTCATCTCGACTACCCCAATGACTGTGAAAAACGAACTGATTTGATGATAGTAATTTTTTTTTTATTAGTGGACTAAAAAAATATCTTTTCCAATAATTTTCTGAACACCGGTAAAATTTTAATAAGGCGATAATTTTATACGGATTTGGGGTCACCTTCTTTGAAGGCTTAGTTTAAAACTTTTAAGAGATGACGGAAATATTCCCGAACAAAAAGAGAGATTGATCAAATGTCCAAGCGGCTTCAACATGTGCTATGTACCTTTTGAGAAACCACGTCAAAATATGGTTCAAATCGTTTGATTTCTTTATAGCAAGATCTTTCATCACTCTGGCAATTTCTCCTTTTGTAGTAGGAGCCAGATCCATGGAAGCTACGTACTAATGTTGTATGTGGCTGATTTTGCTTGGATTGAATCATTCATCGCACCAACTGAGGTAAAAAAATGGTTGAAGGCGTCCGCGATCAGGTGGGCGTATCACCTAATTGATTATTTAAAATCTAAAATTAAATTGGTGTTTTATTTGATTAACATTTATTTTTTATAACAGCTTATGTGGGTTTCTTTATTGTTGAACATGAGCAATTTTTGGTAACATCATATGCTTTTGCTGCTCTGATCACCGTTTCTTAAATCTGCTTATAATTTTCAAAACAACAATTAGAAATGAGATGGCCATGATGATCACAGACAAAAAGAAGTCAGTCGAGTATGAGATTATGTTACAATTGCCGTCGCTGAAGTGCTTCAGAGTAACTCGTACTAGGACAAATGATTCTAACAAGTCAGATAAACTTTTCCTCGTGAGACCATTGATATCTAAGACGACGATTTTAAAAACTCCTATAACGATGAACTTGTGAATATTTTTTGCAATTTCAGTCGGATATTTTTTCAAGTTTAGAAAAGTTTGATCTACATTTTTGGTTACCTTTACACTCTATTGTTTGGATTGTGTTGTTGTTTCTGTGAATGTTTACCCTGTAACTTGTATTTATTTGCCAGTAGTGATGTCGATAGAAACAGGGGTAGACCAACAATACTGGGTAGACGAACAAATATAACACGACACCCTCAACTTCTGCTGAGGTGTGACGGCATTTGTTAGCCAATTCGTAGTTTTTAATTTTGAAATGTTTAATGTTGCTGCTGTTATATCCGTGTTCGGATATGACTAGCAGGTCGGAAAGATGCTCTTCGCACAAGTTCCATTCTCTTCTTTGTCACCGTTTTTGCATTTTGATAAGCAAGCTTTCTGATACTTTTTTTATCGAGTTTGCTTCTTATATTTCGATTTGAAGTCAGTCAATTTGTTTCGGCAGCTAGTAAACGGTTCCCTAAAAAAGTTTGTTTATCTAATACTGTATGATGTGTGCTTTTAACGGCGTCAGCAAATGTTTAAAAATGCAACATCCTTGGGTTCTTCGTCGTCTCATGAATATTGGCTTTCGGTGCTTCATCAGTCTCGCCAAGCCAGTGGGCAGTGTGTGGCGAAGTGAAGCGACAAGTGGGAGATGGTGGCGGCGAGGGTCCGATGCCATTGAAGCCAGGTGTGCAGCCATGAGGCCCGTCACTAGTCGCTTCTTACTCTCTCGAAGATGTTGGCCGTGTAATTTGAAGAACTGCCAACCGATCCGGGTTATGTCGAGCACCTACACTCTCTCACCCCGAACATAGAGCTCGCTGATGTAGGCGTTTGCGACTGTGATGGTCTCCTGTATGGGACTAGTGTGGGGGGAGAAAGATCGTGCCTTGGAAATAAGGGCGGTATCAGGACTTTGGACATCAACCTGTTGTTTCTTCAAGGTTGCTAAAGACCACGACCTGCCAGCCGGCGGCGGCTACATCCATGTTCCCGTAGGCCAAGACTAAACATTTTCCCGAAGGAGGAGCAGATTCTTTATTGGTGTTGGGGAGACCGATGCCGGAATTGCAATTCCCACTTACATAATTATCACTGTCTACCACTACACTCATTATGCGAGCATAACACCGGCGAGATGTCGAGCGAGCATGACTGGATGACTTTCATCTGTTCCTGGAGGTCGTGAATCTGTGGAATTTCCTGGAGGGCTTGATTTTCTGATATGAGTTGAGATGGATGGTGTGGGTGGGTCATGTGTATTAGTGGCTGCGCAAATAGGCAGTAGGTGTGGTACAGGCTATAGGTTTCGATGGTCTAGGCCGCGCGTAGAGCATATAGCCGCAGACGGCATGTGGGGCGCCGAGGATCCGGATGACGGGACAGCTCGGTGCACCGGTGAAAGGAGCTACCGCATAGTGACGGGGTGTTCTTCAGTAGGGTTTGGTTACCTGCAGTCACTGTAGTTCGATTCACATCAGTTTTTATTGAAGTACCTCAATTTCTCCCCAAGCATCGCCAATACGTCTCACAGTTGTCAGAACAATATCATGTCTATATTTTATACCACTGAAGATGATAAGGAGTTTACCAGTTGTCGTTTACTCAACTTTAAACATTTTGTAAATAATAAATGATAAATCAATAAAAACAGTTAGTAATACAAAATATTATTACAAGTAAATTGCAATGAAATGTTTAGAATAATATTCAATGCAATAAAACTGATAAAATATGATGATTAAAATAAGTGAACTAGACACAAGTAATAAAAGGATATGTCACGTACTGGGATTTCATCCGCTGACTCATTGTTTTGACTCTATGACGCTATCGGTTCAGCCACTTAAACCGTTGATAAGTGATAAGTGACCGATGAGTGACTGATTAAGTGCGGCGCTCCAAACAACGATTTACTGCCAGCCGGGCCTTCTTAGTATAGCGATCAGATTTATAGCCAGCAATCACTTACTAGATAATGAGAGATCATGTACGATTGACAGATAAATTTAATCTGCAAAGTTAGTTTATATTTACTTATTTTGAACCGATCACTATGAGTAAAAACCACCTCTACTCACGGGCGGGTATGAGTCAAATACCACCGACACCAAAGGGTTAAGAATAAAAGTAAATTGAATAAATCTTTCGTATTTTTATAATGTTAAACGATAATTACAAAAGGAAGGGGCGTACCTTACATAGATCTGCGTGCGCCTGCGCAGTAAATTGTGCACCTGATAAAACGATGAGACTGCCACCTCACCTATTAACAATGTAAAGGTTCATTTTACGCTTTGCTTCATTTCGTAGGAGACTTTCTTTGGATCTCTTCAGATTAACATGACTCCAAATTCAAGTCTGAGACAGCGTCAAATACCAAACGCTGCAATAAAAGGAAGGTGAACTGGAGATAAACTCAACTTTTAAATTGTATCAATTCTTCCTACCATATCTATAACATGTTTGATATTATAAAATCATTAAATTGTAAGTATCCGAAGTCTGCTGTGATCGAGAGGCTATTAGAGGTCGGGGGTCCTCTTCGAGCTAGATATCTATACTTACATTTTCTCAGCAATGTTGTTCCTAAAGCAAATGAAATCACAACTGCGTACTAACGAAATCGGGAATAAATAGGTGGAACAGAAATGCTATGAAACGTCATTATAAAGGACTACAAAGAAAACACTAGAAAGGAGCGAACGAGAAAGTAAAAAAATTGCACACTATTGTTGGTCCAAATACCATCGTATGAATTTGGATGAGACCTACATAATAATTTTGGAACCTCATTTACATAAAAGGAAATTAATCGAGGCTTGATGCATTAAATTGGTTAACCAATTAAAGTAAATTTAGTTATTTTTATTACGATGGCAAATGGAAGAAAAATTCTGATTCTTTCTTTACTTTTCCTTCCCCCAAAACAAACTTCAAACAGAGAATAGTAGTGATGATAGTTTGCGTCTATGTTAGGGTCAGGAAGTTAAGCTACTATCACTTGTATTGTCAATATAGTCAGGTCATTTTAATACCAAGGTAAATAACACAATGAATATCCTTTTCATTATCTTCGTCAAAGTATACTTTTAGAAATGAAGGCTGCTGCAGAGGCTCTTACACTTTTCTCCTTATTCTATGATATACCTGTCGCTGAACATTATGCGTGAGCGTATATATATATTGTACTTCCTGGCAGCAGAAAGAATGATCTGCCAATTAATGCTGATGGGTGAGTATTTCTGAAATACCACAACTCATTCCATGGGCCGTACCTCACAACCAGATACAGGAAAACCGAGGAACAACACCAACATTGCCCTATGAATAATACATTTAAAATTCATACATAAAACCTGACAAAGTATCAATTCAAGGTAGTAATATTTTGCAGTATAATTTGTTCTTATCTGTAGCTGCCTGATTAACAGTGCAGGATATTTTATCATTTTTAAACAGATTTTCTTTGTACCTCCGAGTGACGTGTTATATAATTTTTAAACGTTTACAGTGTGATTTATGATTTTTCTCAACCATTGTTTTATTAACATCTTTGACTTGTTTTACTTTGTCAAACTTGAAAATTTGTTCTACGATTTTATATAATTTCCCTGTAGCTGGTACTGCAGAAGGAACCGATTCATCTGAACTGAAGAGCACACTTTTGAGTTACGTTTAGGTAGTGATAAAACATAGCAGGCATTAAATTTATAATCTACAGGAACTGGGGAATTGGATATTTACTGAAAATTTTCTGGGTTTGTTAGAATAAGGATATCAAACTGCTTTCTATAAAAATGCTCAAAGAACATAAATATATTTACTACTTGCACAGAAACCCCGAAATAACCGGTAATAGCGCCATGCAGATTTACTTTAAATTCGTGAGAAAATATTACTCCAACTATTCCTTAATTGATCTGTAGGTATAAAGTGTAGACATATCGTTTGTTTAGTATGGTAAACAGCACCGGACTGCAGCTGAATCATGAGCTGAAACATTAGACTCTTGTTGGTCAACTGAAGCACTCACGATGTATATACAATCCGGCCTGCCTATTAGATATTCCATGTAACAGATGAATATTTACATAATAAATATTTACAGTATAAGGGATCTGTATGCCATTTGCTCCATGTTTTACATATACTTTAAGGATATTTTGAATGAATAAGTTATTAGTGTAATGAAACTAGAAAAAATGTTGAGAAAGAAATCCTATGGAACTAAGTAAGTTCAAATCAAATAAAATAATTCAATTCAGGTTGTGCAGGTAGTGTTAAAATGAGACGAACTAAAAATAAAATTAAGTTATATAGTAAATTGATGCTTGGAAAATAATTTGAAAATTTAATATATTTCAATAACTATGCCATTAAAAGAAGAGTAAATAAATATGAACTTAAAACACTTTTATAAACAACCAATAATATCAGTATATTAAATTGGCTGCAAATATCGGCAGTGTTGCCCGGGTATCGTAACATTACGTGAGTTCAATAAAAAGTAGTGGTCTAATAATAACTTACATGTTACAATAGTTTGGGTTGTGATTAAATTGATATTAATTGTACCACAGAGTTTCGCGGATTTCTGCGGTAATGTTACAAAATGTTTAAACTGCTTTTTATTGAACACACATAAGAGGTAAGACAGACATCTTTACAGTATTATAATTCACATTTTTGTAGTTTCGAAGATTTTGCAATGATACATATTCTCAATTATAGTAATCTATACAAAAATATAAAATTTATTTTGAGCTTAACCCGTTTGTTTTTGTCTGCCCACTAAGATATATTATTAATTATGGGTGTTTCATTAATAAAATGTGAGAGAAACGGAAATAATACATCGTGTAACAAGAGCATTGTGGCCTCGTGCACATGAGTCACACTATTGTTATAGAACAGTATTATGATTGTTAGTCACGTATACCACTCGTAAACTTCTAGTCTCAATTTGTAACCACCCACCGTCTCACTCACTAATTTGCCGATTTCTCTCACATCTGAGTTATTATAAACTTCAAATTATATATGTGTTTTCCACATGGTGCAAGTAGAAGCTAAGTATTTAAAAACTAATTGAGAAACTGTCACTCGAGAGGCTGGGGAAATTTCTGAATATCTGTCTCTTCACACCATCACCATAACGGAGAACAAACAGATCCGTAGATTTTAAGTTTTGTATGAATATTTACTTCTATAAGAGAAATATCGAGTTCGCTGATGGGATTTTTATAAGCAAAAGCGAAAATGTTTAAATTAGTCTTTTGTGTTTTAATGATAGCAACAAGAAAATCATACAATAAATAGACAGAGCTCATCCATTTATACTTTAACATGTGAAAATTCGGGTGGATCGGTGGTAAGATAATGAAAATTTTAATTTTAATCTGTATAGTAATACCTAAACATTATGAATAGAACCAACATTTTTGTGTTTTTAATCAATAATGTATCTCATAATAAATATTTGAAAAACTGATTTCATAGTTTATTTTCAAATATATTTTTTTTGTTATTTTAAAATTTTACATTTATTTTAAATCTTATATGGGTAGAATAAAGAATTAAAAACTCCTTCAGGTATCGTCCAAAGAAAGGTAAGTATTTATGATGAAATGTTTATAACATGTTTTACAATTCATTTATAGAATGTTTGTTAGTTATTACAGCATATATTTAATGTACGCACAGTAATGTTTTGTTTATGTAATGCAAGATTTTGAATGTTAAGAAACATGTTGTATATGTGTTTAGTATTTTATAAAAGTTGTATTAAAATGTTAAGGGGGTTGCCATACGGTAAGTCTCTCTCAGCAATTTAACAATGTAAAGCAGAACCAAAAAACAATTACTAGGCTATTTAAAACATTTTTCGTGTTTATGACTTGGACTATCTTACCTTACAGGGTATAAGTCAACGGGTCGTCAATGTTCTAAGTAATACTGTACACGGAACAATAAAAGAAAGACGAGCGAACAATATTACACTAATACTACAACAATATCACAAACCTCACAGTAATATGCTCCAAATACATAATATACAAATATTTCTGACGCTTTCCTTAGACCAATGTTTTAGCGCGCCTCTTTCAAACTAACTACAAGATGACGGCCGTTCGCTTCTATGCACACTTTTTGCCTAAAGTACACTTCTACGTAATTTTTTTAAGGTTGAAAAAAAAATTACTTCTTTTTTTAAATTATTTAATATTTTAAGATTCATTCGACACTCAGGGTAAGAACAAAGTGTATCACATAACGTATGGTATTATGGACTTAAGGGAAGTCTATTACGCAACATGTGGTCTGGCAACTCTTAACTTGTAGGCGGAACCGTTCGATCTTCAGTACTTATAAAAAATTCAAAGCAGAACAGAACTTTAGATTTCTCACATAATTTACAGTACGTTTTGTACTGTAGTAAGAGATACGAATACGTATTCACTAATCGACATTGTAGTTATATACTCCTCATATATTTATTCCGATTGCTACTGTAAAAAGTGTCTATAGGCAAAAGTAAAACGAAGTCTCCCATATAACTATTATCACTACAGCTAACAACAGTAAAATGTATTCACATAATAATAATATACATGTGTTATTCTGGCGAAGTATATATTGCATGAGTTCTGATTGTTGCAACATTTTAATTAGATTTTTAATATAATTATTGCAATGTATAAACGTATACCATATTCTATTAGTTTATTATGCATTAAAACGATTACAGCGCCAATTCTTAACGAATATTTACAAATTTTTTTTGCACAAATCTGATCAAAGGGTATAAGGAGCATTATTAATCTCACAGCATTATCTGTAGTAAGTATTGGCTCTGCTATTGCCAATAAAGAAATAATAGGCGTGAAGCCTCAGTGAAAATTCCTTTTTATACCCACATAGATGACTTGTGGCTGAATGGGATTTCATGTATTTGAAACCTGTAAAAGATGTGCTAAATGTTGAGCTTGGTTGGACTTTAACGAAAATTGAAATGAATTGAAAATCATGAAAATTGTGTTACTAACAAATTAGATGATTTTTCAATACGCTTAGAGACAAGGAGTATATCTCGTTTTATAACAATTTATTACTATGTACGTCTTGGAATGAGATAGGTTTAAACCAAAATTGGTATGAGGTTCTATAGAATCAATTTTATCATGGAATGGTTTTTCTCGGATCTTTTAGCCAAAAGAGCGTGGAGCTCCGGTACTCGTCGTGATGTCTGTACGAGTCTACTTAACTTATACAAATTATGGGTCGTAGAGGTAAAATCTTTTTATACACAACAATCACGATCATCGTTTTAATACCATGAACTCCTCAGACATCAAAATCTACCATCTCTGAGTGTAGTGTAGTGGTCTTCCAGTGACTCACAGAGTTGAGTTATTTAAAATAAAACAAAAATATCACGTCCTCACCAATAACCTTAGAACTTGAGTTATTTATTCTGCCTACAGACCTGAGTAACCATGGAACATTTTAAAACTCTACCTCTCAACTTGTTGGATTGTCTTCAATATTATAATAATAAATATACATACTTTCTAAAGAATGAGGATTATTGAAAATATTTAATACATATATTTAATTTAAGTCAGAAAAAACGTTTCTGAAATTTCATACCTAGTTTTATTGAAACATTTCATAGTTTAGCCTAATATTAAGTATCATAAAAATGATAATAACAAAAACATTTTATGAGTAATCCTAAAATAATATGATAATGTAACTTAATTTTAACTATCATTACGAATTTCAAAACTATTTACTTAATCAGTTTCTAATGGTAGACTGTATTTCAACTTAACTTGTCTTCTATAAAGGATGGCATTAGAATATAATAATGAAAATTATTTTTTACCGCTCTTACAAGAAGTTTTCTCTATAATTGTCCATACTGGCATAAACAATTCTCAAAGAGCAATATTTTTAATTTATGCCAATCTTCCACTAGAGATATTGAAGGTATTCGTTATAAATTGCATGTTTTAAAAATTAATGATTCAATTCAAAATACCAACACACTGGAAGTTTCTGTGTCAGTTGCGTCGACAGCTCACACAGTCAGCCACCACACCAACATACCAGACGTTGATGGCTAACAGGTCACAAAGTCAGCTATCATACCAACATACCAGACGTTTCCGTGTCAGTTGCGTTTGACAGCTCATACAGTAAGCCACCACACCAACATACCAAACGTTGATGGCTGACAGATCACACAGTCAGCCATCATACCAACATACTAGACGTTTCCGTGTCAGTTGTGTCGACAGCTCACGAAGTCAGCCATCATACCAACATACCAGACGTTTCCGTGTCAGTTGTGTCGACAGCTCACGAAGTCATCCATCATACCAACATACCAGACGTTTCAGTGTCAGTTGCATTTGACCGCTCACACAGTCAGCCACCACACCAACATACCAGACGTTGATAGCTAATAGGTCACACAGTCAGCCATCATACCAACATACCAGACCTTTCCGTGTCAGTTGCGTTTGACAGCTCATACAGTCAGCCATCACACCAACATACCAGACGTTGATGGCTGACAGATCACACAGTCAGCTATCATACCAACATACTAGACGTTTCCGTGTCAGTTGCATCAACGGCTCACACAGTCAGCAATCGTACCAACATACCAGACGTTGATGGCTGACAATTCACACAGTCAGCCACCATACCAACATACCAGACGTTTCCGTGTCAGTTGCGTCGACAGCTCACACAATCACCCATCATAGAAACATACCAGACGTTTCTGTGTCAGTTTTAACGATATATTGACACTTTTACTTAAAAATCAAAGCATCATTGACAAAATATAATACTCAAGTAAATATATAGAGGTTTATAGTTCTCACTGATGAGCCTAAAAGATTTAAAAATAAACAATCCATATTATTCTTATATTCATTATATTCATATATTATCCATATGAAGACAGTTGTCGAGGCGGCGGTGCGTGCTGCTTCTCTCAGCTGTAAACCAGGAAATTAAGCAGCTGCGTGATGAGGTGACTACTCTAAGGGAGGAGTTGGCTGATAGAACGGACGAGCTGGAGCAATACCAGCGAAGAAACAATGTTAGAATTTTTGGCGTCAAGGAGGCGGAGGGTGAGAGCACCGACAGCGAGGTGGTAAAGCTCTGCCGAGAAAACCTGGGCATCGAGCTGCCAGCAGAAGCCATATGTCGCTCCCATCGTGTCGGTAAGCAGCTGGAACCAGCAGCGGATGGACGAATACGACATCGGCCCATCATTGTCCGTTTTCATCAGCTACAGATACCGGCGGTTGGTGTTATGACGCAAAAAAGAAGTTGAAGAGCACAGGAGTCACCATTCGCGAGGACTTAACATCTCGTCATCTGGAGCTGTACCGGAGGGCTGTGGCGCTGTATGGTGTTAGAAACACTTGGACTAGAGATGTGGCAGAGTGTTTGTGGGTCGACGGAACTGGGGTGAGGGTTCGGCGACTCGGCTGTCGGATCTACCGGCAACAAATCTGCGCACCTCCAATAGCTAGTAAGTTTTTAACATATGCAGTACATAATGTAGTCTGTATGTGTATATGTATGTATATATGTATATTATATGTGTGTGTGTATATATATGTATATATATGTATAAATCGATATGTTTAGTTTATTTATTACATGTATATTTATTTTTTTCATTTAATAATTAAGGGTATTATTAATTTATATAATAACGTATTAACTCCTTATTTAATCAGTTTTTTGTTTTATATTAATTGCATGTATATATATATATATATATATGTATATATTTTTTTATTTAAAAATTAAGGGTATTATTAATTTATATAATAAAGTATTAAACTCCTTATTTAATCAGTTTATTTAGTTTTATATTAAATATTGTTTATTTTGTTGTTTCTGGTTTATATGTTGTAGAACTGAATATTTCATCGAATTTAATTTCTTATTTAATACTATTATAGTTCATATTGGCTATTTATTTCCTTCTCAGAACATTTGCTTTTAATTTTATCATTGAAAGACATCCTAAATTGATACTATTAACATTGTACTCATTAACTTTAAGGAGCCGAAATTGTCATGGCATGTGTTTGGTTAATGTATTAGGCCTATTGCGTAGAATTAGAGTATTGTATGTGTGTGTGCGTGTGTGTGAGTCAGTCAGTGTCGCGGCTGCGGTCCGGAGCGGGCGTGTCACGGCGCCGTTGATTGTGGACCCGGGATAGTGGGTCCACACAGTCCTCGCCACGCCGGTCGCCTCCCCGCCTTCACCAACTCCTCCTCCTCGCCACATCCACAGCTGATGTCCTTTTCTCTTTCCTTTATCTCCCTATCCTAGACATTTGAAAGCCGCTCATATCAATGCGCAATCGCTGAGGGGGCATGTTTTATGAGCTTAGAGAAATTTTTGGCCTTCAACAGTTTGATTTAATTGGAATTTTCAGAATCCTGGCTTAAGCCGAGTATTCAGTCAATCGAAGTTTTCCTTCCCGGTTTATGTTTTGCAACGGAACGATAGAACAGGAAAAAATGGCGGAGGGTGTTGCAGTGTATATTAGGGAGGGCTTTAAAATTTTAAACCGCTTCTTTTTTTCGCCTTCTGAGTACTCGGCTGGGCCAAATTTATGTTTATTGAAATTGGTTTGTCTGGTTCGGATGTACTACTACTGGGAGTGTGTTATCGCCCACCCAGAGTTGGACATATGACAGATTTTGAAAATGCTCTCTTGCACCACATGCACAGATATAGTCGTATATTGATCATGGGCGATTTCAACACTGATTTGATGAAAAACAATCAACACTATAACTACAGACAGCTGACTTCCATGTTTGACTCGTGTAATCTAACAATACTGCCACTGGAGCCAACTCATCACACTGCCGAGTCTGACACACTTTCTTGACCTCATGGTGGTTTCGGAACCACAAGATATCGTCCTTCATACGCAGCTTCCAGTCCCTGCCATATCAAAACATGACCTAATCTATTGTGTTTATTCAGTAAATATACCTAAGATTAAAACTAGGTTTTATCAAGTATAGAGACTTTAAAAACATGAATGAGGCTGAATTTATGTCCGATATTTTATTGCTCCCATGGCATAACCTAGAGAATCTTGACTCTGTTGATGACATGGTGGATGGTTTTTAATAAACAAATTTTATCTGTTTATGATAAACATGCTCCTTATGTGACAAAACGAATAAATAAGAGGCACCCAGTGCCATGGATGAGAAAGGATATTCTTAGCCTGATGGCCCATCGCGATAGCTTATATCGAAGAGCGAGGCGCTCTAATGACCAGATACTTATGGATCAGTACCGTTTTAATTCGAAACAGGGTTAAACAACTTCTGCGTAATTCCCAGGCTGAGATATACTCGAGGTCTTTTTGAGAATAGGAAACAGTCGTCAAGCGACTTATGGCGTAAGGTTAAAAGCCTTGAAATAGGAAAACAACGTATTTCACAGCCAGTTTCTTATACCTCTGAATGAGTTGAAACCAATTTTTTTTACATCTTGTAGTCAAAGTTTCAGTCAGGAAAAAGTGGAGGACTACTTAAAACATCTTCAAAACCTACCTCGCCGTAGTTGTGGTTATCCTGAGTTTTACTTTTTAAAACCTGTGATACAAGGTGACGTGTTGAAAGCTATACGCCGTATTCGCAGTAATGCTGTTGGGTACGATGGCATCCCAATACCGCCTCATAAAGAATATTCTATTTGCTGTCCTTCCAATAGTCACATTTATTTTCAACACGTCTCTTAGGAGTGGTATTTTTCCCATCACAATGGAAGTCTGCTTTTGTCCGTCCTCTTAATAAGATTTCAGCACCAGTATCATGTTCAGATTATAGGACCGATAAATATTCTTCCTGCATTATCTAAAGGCCTAGAGAGAATTGTGCACTGCCAATTCACTGAATATCTATCTTACAACAACATATTTAGTGACTATCAATCTGGTTTTCGGACCAACCACAGTACAGAAACTGCACTTTTAAAAGTGACGGATGACATTAGGCTTGCTATGGATCACAGACAGGGCACAATTCTCACTCTTTTCGATTTCTCAAAAGCTTTCGACAGCGTAAACCACAAAGTATTGCTAGCTAAACTAAGGCTAATAGGGTTTTCTAGTCATGTATTAAACTTGGCTGAGATCTTATCTGTCAGGGAGACGGCAGTGTGTAAAGGTGGATGACATGACTTCGGACTGGGGGAAATTGTTACTTGTGGGGTGCCACAGGGATCGATTCTTGGTCCTTTATTATTTTGTACTGTACGTGAACGACATTCATTCTGTACTTAAAACATAGCTCATATCACATGTATGCTGATGACCTGCAAATCTATTCACACTTTAAAATTGACTCCATTAATGAATGTATCACCAAAATCAATAGTGCCATTACAAGTATCGGTATGTGGTCCAAAAATCATGGCCTGAGACTAAACCATGCAAAAACGAAACCAATCATTATTTGTCACTCTCGTTTTACGAAACTCAATAAACTTCAATACTATTGAAACTTTAACTGTAAATGGTAACAGCCTGCCATACTACGACAAGGTGAAGGATCTTGGTTTGACTATAAACTCGACTTTGGACTTGGACCTGACGCTGTTGCGGAGATTTTGTAAACGGGTTTTTCGCATCTATTCACTCACTGAAACGTTTACAACGATTTTTACCAGAACATATCAAGCTGCTCTTGACTAAATCACTCGTACTTCCACATTTCAATTACTGTAACTCCGTGATCAATGATATGACCATAGTGCTGAGTGAGAAGCTGCAAAGAACTCAAAACTACTGTATACGTTACGTTTACGATGTGAGACGGGAGCAGCACATCACACCGTACTATATTCAGTCAAAATATTCTAAAAATTAATAGATCAAAGATCCATCAAAATTTTAAAACTAGTTCATTCAATATTGAAATTTGGTTTTCCAAGATATTTTTTTCTGAATATTTTAAATCTGTGTCTCATGTAGGTGTAAGAAGCACTCGCTCTCTGGCTCATACATTTTGAGAATGCCTCAGCACAGGACTGCAGTGTTTTTGATAAGTCATTCCATGTAATGGCTTGTAGTTGTGGAAATGCCCTTCCCCCAAACAATTACTTCCATCGATAGCAGTTCCCGGTTTGTGGCGAAACTGAAAGATATGTACCTTGAGCGGTTAGCTGGGGCAGTTCCGGTCTGAGATGCTGTGGGCGTGACAACTGGCAGAGGGATGAATGTGAGATTTGTGTGTGAAAAAGTTCATTTAGCAATAAATACTTTAATTTATTTGTATATTAAAAATATAAATTTATATTATGTTTTAAGAATAGTAGAGATGGTTAATTTATTATTGTGTTAAATTTTAATTATTACACGTTAAAATATTGCATTAATTTCACCACTTTAAGTAAATGTAATTATTTCTTTATTTTATTATCTTTATTATGTTTTGTTTTATTCTTAAATACTATTTATTTAATGTTTTAAATATTACATTGCAACAGGTTAAGTGTAAGAAAGGGCCATGCGGCCCCTAACTTTGCCTGTAAAAATAAAGAATTTTCATTTCATTTCATTCTTAAATAGTACTAATACTGATAGTTCGCCTTTGTATTTTTCAGCACACTTTGCTCATTTTAATACGTTACATTCTTTGACATCGGCTTTAATCAACTCATTAAATTCAGGTCCGAAAAATAATGATTTACTTTCTCTTGATTTTTTGAAATACCTAAACAATGAACTGTGAAAGAAGCCATACACTAAATCGACTAAGTGTCTAGGCAAAATATCATGCTCTTACTCTGTAAATTCTTTTAGAAATTAGTATATTGTTTTGAATAAATATTGTCATTATTTTTGATACACTAAACAGTTTTCTGAGTATCCACATCCAAGTCCTTAAAAGCTAATGGAAAATCATTTATAATAACCATAAATTATTTTTATTACTATTCTTACAGTTTAACTGTATTTTAGTTTTTACATTAGATGTTTGTTTTGATTTACTCCCTCAGGAGGAGTCTGAATTAAAGGCAGCGATTAATAGGTTACTGTTATTTCGAGATCGTTCACTCGGTCAAGGTCACTCACAACAGCTGTTCGGGCGATCCATCGTCCCTCTCAAACATCCTCGACAAAGCGTCCGCTAAAGCATTAGGGATGGGACACACATGTCCGCACCGCGCCCGACACGTGAGACGGCCGTGTGTTGGCCGTCATACGGCTAAAAGAATAGCAGCGTTGTTTTTAACCTGCAAGCCCACACATGTCCGCACCGACACCAAACCGTCGTGGCCGCACCGTGCCCGCACCGTCACTGATAATTGAAGTGTGAATTTTGACGGGTAAGGTGCGGTGTACGAGCGGCATCAGTCATTTATAAATATAGAACAGATATTGAAGAAGTAAGGAAGTTCCCTGTTTTTATGATCAATAAAGTGAAAAAATATTGGAATGCAGAGTATAATGAGAATGTTTGGATGAAGATTACGGAAAATGAGTAGTTGGTAAAGTATAAATTTGAATAGGGTTTTGAAATATAATTCTATGTTGGTTAATGTTGAATTCTTGTTTTTAAAACTATTTAAGTAGTCTAAACGTTCTATTTTATTGAATTATTTAGTATAGCCTACGAGCTCTATGTCCTGCGTTCGCGTTCATTTTTACATTTAGAGTAAACTAGTCATATTGTCTTATTGTGCTAAAATTACAACAAATTTGGAGTAAGTGATTTTAAACAACTATATTCGAATTATGTAAAATCTATAAAAAGTTTTCATTAATTAAGAAATAACAAGCATGCACTTATTTGCGTAAAATTCCATTTATCTTGGATGTATTGAAGTTACTTCATAAAGTTATTCCAGTATTTTGTATGGATCATATTTAGAATGTTTATATGACATTTTTATTTTTATTCTTTTCACTACAATAAAGTAAAGAATACAAATATTTTAATAATAAGATCATCAAGCAAGGAAAAGATCATGTTCTCCAGTATATATTTAAAAATATTAATTATGTATTACAAATTATTATAAAAAGGTTTGCAACATGGCAAACTCTGGCCTCACACTATAAGCTCTTTAAGAGCTATTCTATTGGTATAAGAGTTTTAATACAAAAAATACCAAATATACTGTTTATATAGTGTATTTGACCGAAATTCACTGCAATTGAAAACACTATGATCAAGAATAACAGGCATAAAATATATAACCAACATACTGTTATTTACAAATCTTACGTACCAGCTGATTGTACCAAGCTTTACTGCAGCATTGCAATGTTTCATTCACCACAGCGATGAATAAAAATAACAACAATAAAATAAACATTCTTCATCTCAAGCAATACTTGATCTTCTGAATATTTTTTAAGTATCTGTCACTTTGAAATCTCAAATTAAATATGCTCTTGTCTAAACAGTAAGATTGTTGCGCTCGGACTGCGTACGGACATGTGTGGCCTCACGGTAACCTAGCCGAGCTCGCACCGACACTCGGCCGAATCACGTCTCGCTCGGGCATGGTGCGGTGATGCGTGTCCCGACCTTTATCCATAGAATTTCAGGATTCTACTTCAAAAGGCACATTCAAAACCTTCTCGATCCACCAGACTACTCTCCCTACCTTTTCTTTGTTTGTAGTTGATAATATAGGTTAATGCTTGGTTATCTGCGATTAACTAATAACTTGTGTTCTAGAAACTCATGCCATTTCTCTATGCAAATTAGTGCACTTAATGCTTATTTCTCTTAAATAGGATATCTTAACTCGGTCACAGAGAACTTCCTAGATTATTAGGCTATCAGTATTAATTCTTTTTGGCAGTTTTCATGCAATAAAGAACCGCCTGCGTCAATTTCACTAACATTTTCATCACTATTAATTGTTTTAATCGGCCAACTAGAGTACAGGAGGAGTCATTATGGCTTCTTTTCAGTATAAAAATAAATTTTGACAATCTCTAGTCCAAAACAATTTAGCGCTCTTTCTTCTTAAACGATTTAAAGGGCTAGACAGTTAAGGAATTTAGAAAAGAAATCAATGTAATACCTAAAAATGTAAAACTTGTTTGGTTTATGCGGTATTTATTCTCATGCACTCCTAGTCCGTTCGGGATCTTCGGTAACAGTAAAAACTTAACAGTTAAACTTCTCAAAACGTAAATTTCCACACAAAAAACTTGGCTTTCTCTAAGTTTGCCGTTAGAGCATGTTTACTTAATGTATTCACTATATCTCTTACATGCACTAAATGCGACATAATATCCTTACTATACACCAAACTACTATCGAAAATATTATCATATACTTAAATTTATATCATCTAGGACTTTGTCCAGATAGGCGAACAGTACAGCACTACTAACTTGTAAACCTAGGTGGTCCATTTGAATTTGTATTTGCCAAATACAGTACTAAATAACGTAAGGTCTTGACATAACGGTACATAATGTATTACAAATAGCAGTTTACAGCAAACATCGCGTTTTCAATTAAGATTTTTTTCAATGATACACACTTACGATACACTTTTCGATAGCATAATAACATTCTAGAATAACATAATATGTAAGAAACTATTTTACATTGTTAAATAGTAAGTTATTTAGATAATTAACGTTCAGGAAGGCATATATTACGATGCAAAACATTAAAAATAGATTATTAAACAACACTAGTACAATAGTACGTTACAATAATAGTATGTTAAACAGTTATCACACACCTTAGCATACTGTAATTAGCAAGTTTAGTTATAGTAGACGTGTCTTATTATACATACAATTATCTCATGTTACTTTAATTTTTACAAAAGACAATTACAAAAAAATTGAAGCACCAAAATATCATAATTGTGTATACAAGTCGTTAGAACAATACAATCTTTGAGCATATTAGACTTTATTTTTTATTTAAAGCAAGAAATTTCTCAATTTAAATTTTTCCAACCTTTTTTTAGAGAAAAGTTTTGTTAAGTTTCCTTTGGGATTGTTACGCGTAAAGTGAATGTGTTAAAATAATGATGTATTTTAGACGTATTTGGGTACAATAAAAAAATTGAGATGTCGATAAAACATCAACGACATGTTAGGTACTAAGACATGTAAATATTAAATAAACAGTATGATATATATATATACTCTGTTAGATTAATATTCTCTATTAAGATGACATATGGGAGTGCCGATGGCCGAGCGGTCTAAGCCGTTGGACTTTGGGTCTGAGTTAGAGATAACGCAGGTTCAAATCCTGTCTATCACCATTGCACTTTTTATCAGTACAATCAACCTCGTACTGTATCGACTCTCCTCTTTATTCTGTTTGATAAGATCTTCGCACAGGCCAGTGGCCCATGAGGACGGACAGAATAAGGCCTGAAAGGGGATCGGCCTCTCCTTAAAAAAAAGTTAGATCACTGACTGCCTGACCACGCAATATTAAACTGTTACAAACCAACAGGCACTTGTACACGGTAATAATACAGGACGTTCAAAGTCATTGCCCAACATAGCGCGATATACTTGTAATAACATTGTATAATAATAACGTCAATCATTGTGATATCTAAGAGTGTACTCTATATGAAATATTTCCGCACAATGTCTTACGGCAATATGACTAATAGTAGTAGAGTGTGAATGAATACTCTCAAATATTAATTCTTTGTTCATCCAATTGTTTACCAAATTACAACTATTCATAGCTCATAAACCAATGTAAGTTTAAACGAATATTTATACTTCAAACACCAAATTATCAAATAAAATTACAAAACTAAGTTCGTACAGTGAAAGTAGACTCTAATAGAGGGTTGAACACGACAATGGCGGGGAAGACACCATTAGAATCATCCCCTGAGCCTGAGATATGAATGAATAAGTCTGTCCAAACATTTAATATAATTTGAATGCTTGAAATATGCCCTTTCCCAACATGAGGGACAATCCCTTTACTTGGCTCCTGTACTGGGCAACTCAGTCCCTCCTGACTTGTTGTGTCTCAGTCTTAAGAGATTTTAGTATGATGAAGTTCTCTCCAGACCTACCCATGTTGCGTAACTCCCTCAGAAATAGGCTACATCACGCAGATCATCCCTCCGCACAACTTCCCAGCTGACAGCAGAGAGCTTCTAATACCAGGTTAGCCTCATATATACTGTATATATACAGGGTGACTGCCGGGAACCGGACGAATTTGCAACAGCTGTTACATTGTTGTTACACGTTCTAGGGAGATTGAGGTTATGTCATTGTTTTGACTGAGCTTTACCATTTTAGTCACGATGGATCAGTGGTCAGTTCAGCATCGTGTTTTTGCATATGACACATTTATTAAAAATGGCGAATCCGTTATCAAAACACAGCGTATCTTCCGATGCCACTTTAATATTGCGCGAAATGACACGGTTCCAAGCCGGAATACATTGCTAAGATGGGTGCACAAGTTCAGAACAACAGGAACAGTATCAAAGAAAAAGCCACCGGGTCCAGCAAGAACAGTGAGAACACCAGACAACATCGCTAGAGTGAGAACTGCTTTGATGACGAGCCCGGGTCGCTCTGCACGAAGACACGCACAAGAGCTACGTATGAAGCGCGATTCTGTCAGAATAATTTTAAAATCAGATTTGAAATTTCATCCCTATAAAATACAGGTAGTACAGCAACTGAAAGAGAGGGACTATGGACAAAGAGAAGATTTCGCAGTACGTATGCAGGTGTTGTTTACTGATAATCCTGATGTAATGATGTTAATGAGCGACGAAGCTCACTTCCACTTAAACGGTTCAGTGAAAAAAACAAAACTTACGATATTGGGCTCCTGAAAATCCATGTAAATTTCATGAAAAACCACTCCACTCTCCAAAAGTAACGGTTTGGTGTGCTGTAGGCCACTTTGGGATAATTGGTCCGTATTTTTTTGAGGAAAATGGACACAGTGACAGTGAATTCTGCACGCTATGTTCACATATTGGAAACATATCTCAAGCTACAACTTCGGAGGCGAGGAATAAACGTGAAAAATGTTTACTTCCAACAAGATGGGGCTACAGCGCATACTGCCGCTGCATCGATGCGAGTTGTGAAGAAGATGTTCCCTGGCAAGTTGATTTCACGTTTTGGTGACGTGCCGTGGCCGCCGAGGTCACCAGATTTATCGCCCTGTGACTATTTCTTATGGGAGTATTTGAAATCTCGTCTATGTTCACAAACCACGAACATTATTGCAGCTAAAAGATGCAATCACCGAAGAGGTGAATTTGATTGGACAAGACATGTTGATGAGAGTGCGTAATGATTTTCTCCAGAGGTTGGAAACCTGTATCCAGGTTAACGGCCATCACATGCATGATATCATCTTTAAGAAATAAACCCAAACTAGGATAAAAGGTTCCATAAAACATATGTTTTTTGAAATGGTATGTTTTCATATATATATATATATATATATATATATATATATATATATATATATATATATAAACGAGAGAGAGAGAGAGAGAGAGAGAGAGAGAGAGAGAGAGAGAGAGAGAGCACGCGCGAGTAGGCTAATGGCAATGAACGCCAACCGATCATCTCTCTGTACGGCTAATTTGAAATTCTCTTAACATAGTTCTCATCGCTGTCGTTGTCGACGCGAGTCGCGTATTATTGACTTGTGTTATTAATTAATAGTGGTAGTAGTAAATAAAACTAAAAAATCTCCATTTTGCAGATTTTACTATTGAGAAATATTTAAGTTCTTAAAACTTATTCAATTTTACTCGCTGTTAGTATTAAACTACTTAGTTTTTACTTAATTGTGTAAGACATCAAACCGTGCCTTACAGTTATCCTACCTATATAAATTAAATAACGAATTTTCAACCATTTGGTAGTGATCTTCTGTGCCGAGCAGTTTGAATGTGTGTGGTCACTAGTCGCAATTCTCCCTGTTGTCGTCAAAACTCTTCAAACAAGGAATTGGCGTTTTTTTTATATTTCCGGTCCCTTGCATGTTTCATAACAATTAACTTTTATGATGGGCAATATAGGTAAGAGAGACCTTGGGAATATTTTGTCTGTGCGAACGTGATCCGAACAATGCGTCGTATGGTCCACCGAAAAGGGGTTTATGGCAGACCCTTATAATGGAATCTGCATAAGAGCTACCTGGCGTAACAAATGGTTCCGATAGGCGAAGAAAGGGGAAAGGAACCTACATGTATACTCATATCCCACTTTAGAACTCACATTTCAGACACCTACACCATGTGAAACTTCGAGCATCTTTTGCAGTTGGCTCTGGAGCCAATCAAATAAGACCATTGGAAGAGAGAGAGAGAGAGAGAGAGAGAGAGAGAGAGAGAGAGAGAGAGAGAGAGAGAGAGACCCTCTCTGTCGGCTAATGACACGGATACTTTTCTATACAGACAGCGTAAGGATCACGTGCTTCCCTGCTGTGTCTGCTGACGTCACACCTCACCACAGCCGAGCAGAACTCCAATCATATCATATTATAAATAGCTTTGCTATAGCCTATATTATTCGTTTCATCTTTAATAAAATGAAATCAATGTATATATTTTATGAAAAGTTGTACTTTGAATATAACATCAATTACATTAATGTTTTAAATACAAAGGGTACATATTTTATTGTTGTATCGTGGTATGTTATTTTCTAATATCAAAATATGCAATGCATTTGCAGTTACCATTGTTTACAGGAGAGCTTACAATTACTTTGCCATCGGGGCACTTTTAATCTAATATGGTAATGTTTGGTAACTCGTTGATTAGAATTCTTCGATGTCTAGTTACATCCATCGTTGCTGTTGGCCTATAATCTGAGTCTCAAACCTAATTGATTGAATGTTCACTTCATGTTTTAACATGTAGCTCATACAAATCTTGAATTTAACTATCAGGCTCCATGAACGTCATCTTTTCAATTTTTCTTTTTGAATTCCCGATGAAACGATAATTGAGTCGCGCCATCAGTGTACTGGGCGAGTGTCAAGCCCTTTGTGTACTTATGCACCAACGTCGTTGATGTATATAAAAAATTGTGTATAATATTAAGATACGATTTTAGCCCCTTGGGTAACACTTCACACATCCCGTAATGTTCCTGTTTGTAAATGAGGGTATGGAGATAAAATCAGTCTAAAGCTTTTGATAATTCGAGAAAAACACTTTCAGGGTCTTTTCGACTTTGGATAACTACTACTATTGTATTGAGCAGACGTTTAAAAAATGTCAATTATCGAGCGTAGAAAACTCTAAACTTTTTCAGAAGACTGGCAGCATTGATCTAATGTTAATATTTTGGGTAGAGTGGAGGCACTCTCCTTCAAAAATTATGGTGACTTTTGGAAGAATTCTAAGAGACGGGGAAAGGTGCCGTGTGAAAAGGGAGAATAATCAAGTGATCATTCAAGTGGTCTCAGTAAATGTTTGTAACTTTTGAAATATGGTTTGAAAAGTTTGTTTTTGATGGAAAGTGTCTTACCACTCTGGCAATTTCCTACTCTGTGACTGGAGTTACAGATGTTGAAGCATCTGGACTCAGTATTGACAAGGAAGATGGCTGACCATGATATAGACGAAGAACTTCTTCCCTCCTAACAAAAATTAATGAATTCCATCGTCAACCCTTAGAGGAATGTTAATGTGTAGTTGGATTCGTTTGTTAGTCGGTTAAGTATTATTATTATTATTAATAGTTCATGCTTTTTTTAAATATATCTTGAATTAAACGTTGCTTTGTTAAATCATAATCGTGACTTTCCTAGAAGTTTTATATAATTTAGGAAAAGGCTTTGAATTCTTCATGTAACGTGTTCTTGTTGATTTCGTTGAGAAATAGTAAATTTATTTAAGAAACGAGAATACCTTTGGTGATTCCATTGATTTTTGCCACCCCGGTTTTTGCTGAGATATTCTAAGGGACAGGTCACATTACGTAAAAGTTTTAAGTTGTTCCGAAATTTGTTTGATCAAGGTTTGTTTTAGTTTATTTACAATATGGGTGTTTTGTCTAATAAATTTTAATAATATATACAACGTCGACAAAACTTGTTATGGTAATTATTTGTTAATAACTTAAATGAATACATTTTAATTTTAAGATGAAATTATACTACCGACGAATTAATCAGTGAACTATTCAACATAAATTAATAATTAGTACTAAAATATGTGTGCTAATTTTAAAATGTCATAGGTTTGGTAATAATGATCGTCGTTATTATTTTAGTTCACATTTTGTATTAATGTGTATATAGTATAGTCCGTATAATGTAATCTGAGTAATTAAGTGATTAAGGTTAGGTAATCGAAGCGTTTTAATTATAGCGTTTGTACAATGTGTTTTGTACAAGAATAATAAAATTTTAAGTGAAACAAGAACTGCGTATAGTCATAGTTTTAAGTACATTTTTAAGTTGCATGAAGTAGTATAAAATTCTATTTAAAGATGTAAACTATTTTGTTAGTAAACCGAGTCAAATTCTGACTATTATCTGAGCTATTATTTTTGAATGAATTTTTTACTAGCAAAATACTTAAGTTTCGGTATTGATGAACTTACAATAGTATATAATTGTCGTGTAAAAAGATTAAGCCTGTAAATTTTATTTTATTCCAACCCAGCAGACGGCCATACAGTCAATGCTTACAAAGTGTTGTGTGACCTTACAGGTTTTCCTTCGTGGAGGTGGCATATTGTACAAAATCATAAACAAAGCACTGATATTATTATTATTTAAAAAACTAATCAATCAGGAATAGAATAAGCACATTATTTGAATCATTTGTATGCAGTATCATTCTGGAATTCAATAATTATTTTTTTATACAGGTTTCTTAGCCACCTCCTTCATTAGTCATCCCAATTATGGTATTTTATTACTAGGTTTTATAATTTGCAACTATAAACCAATAAACACAATAGTTAAGGAATATAAATAAATAATAAACAATTTTAACCAAACTTAATCATTAAGGGGACCAGGTAGTGGCAATCTCGCCCATGTAAACTTTACCTTTTTTAGGTACACTTTTCTCAAAAACTAAAAGAGATATTGCAATGAAACTTTCACACTATTTTGTTTGTTGCTCTGTTAACAATAATAAGGATTTTCAAACATACATTTTTTACAACTTTTTTTTATTGATTTTTGAATTTTAAAACATTTTTTAAACATTTTTTTTTGCATAAAAGTGTTATAATTTTTTATTTTTTATTTTCATGTAATAATACATCTTATTATTGTTTATTGTGATAATACAAAGAATGTGTGCAAGTTTGGTCAAATTTGGTTCAATAGTTTGCAAAATAATGGTACCAAATGCCAAAAAAAAATAAACTTTCGGAAAACCAACATTTAATTTTACTCTGCCCTAAAACTAACAAATGTGTATAGGCCTACCTACTTGAACATAATTAGTGTGCACCATAGCCATAGGCTGGGTCATCTGGGTCTTCCTCATTCTCAAGTATTCTACGTTTCACTGTTTTTCTGACTTCTTTTGCTTTTTTTCTATATCTTTCATGGCTTTTTCAGCTTCAAATATGCGGAGTTCATCTTGTCGCTTGAGTCCTACAACACAATTAGTTCCTGCTTGGCCACATAACTTATCACGAACTTTTATCTTCCCAAGAGCTCCATCATTGTAACACAATATTGCATCTTGCACTCCAATAAATTGTCAAAGTGGAAAGTCCAACAAAAATGTTTTTGGAAACTTGTCCAAATCATATTATTGAAGGACTCGTTTTGGTTCTGTGTCTTTCCGTGAACACATTTTTTTAATAAATTTGGGTCTGCTAAGTCTTTATATATTGGTTTTATGTGCTCCATCACAGCAATTGGTAAATTGTTAGTGGGTGTAGGGGAAACTTTAGGGGAAACAAATGGGAAATCCTACTGATATGTGTATCAGCTCAGTGCGTTCCCGCACAAAAAATTAGAATTAATATGAATTAGTGCTTAGATTTGTATATATTTGGTATCAAATCGTTCAGAAAAAGATTGGCAACAATAATAAATAATAAAAAAAAAATTTGTAATTAAAATATTTCACTACCTGGTTCCCTTAAGTAAGTGACTGCAACCAAGCTTTCAAAAGTAACACTCGTCTCTTTGTTATAGTTCGGTAACACTCGGCTACTTCGGTTCCGAAGTGCCGAAGCCGTAGACTCCCCCGTTTGGACAAAATCCCCGTCCTGAGAGTCACAGTTCAGTTGCGCGCGCCGTCTTGTTGGTTGTCACCTCCGAACTCTAAATTGGTAAGGATTTAATCAATTGTTTCGTTAGCATGAACTAATAAAGTTTTGATTTATGATTTTGGTCTTATGATTTGTATAACTATCGCGTAATCAAGTTTTACTCAAACATGAATTTATTACACATGTTTGGATTGTGCTCGCAACGTAACTTTGAACTTTTAGAATAAACGATCGTTCGTGGATAGAATAAGTTCATTTAAGGAGGACAATTCCTATTTTGCAAAAACAAAATTTAGGTACTAATCTCTTATTCTGATGAAATGTATTAATGGCCAGATCATGAAGATATATTTTATTTAAATAGGCTAGTTTGGCTGCTTTACGTTTCATGATATATTTTTATATAAAGCATTTTTTCTACTACATAAAATTAATTAGTATTTATTAGTGCTTATTTTATTAAGCATAAATTATTACAGTTTTTTTCAATAAAGGAGAATTTTACACAATGGCTCAAAAGTATCATTTTCACATTATTATTATTGTTATTCTTTTCACTTAACGAGACAAATAGAAACAAAAAGAACATAAATAGATTTGCGGATGAGTATTAACAATGCAATTGGTTTCTAGTTGTTGCGTGGAGTGTAAATTACTAGAAGTATAACTATAGCACTCACCAGTTTTTATAGCAGAGTTACTATACAACTGTAGGTGTGTATAGCAATTTATACACCAAGGATTACACACAATTACATAGAGCCTGACTGAATACAGATTTAAACAACAACATAAACACTGAAACTCGACATCGCAATGTACCATTATATTAATACTCATCCAACACGCAGTCATTTTTAATGTTTCTGTACACATCGGTTAAATTATATTTTGTCTATATAAAGAGATTCAAAATAAGGCCGTGTTTCTTCCCTCCAGTGCATTTATAGCAGTGAGGAAAAGAGGGAGATTTATAACAGTATTTGACAGAATCTTTTCTGAAGTCGAGTAAATAGCTTAGTAACAATTGGATCAGAATGATTTATGTATGGAAATGTTTTAATTCCACGGTGGGATATTACAGACTCTTTTTCATTGTTTCAATACTAAGTTGAGCTAACCTTATATGAGTGAGTTATTTTCGTCGCATAGAATGTCACCACAGTGATGAACGATTAATTGAAGATCTTTTTGTAGTAGCTTTTAAATATTTTGTTATTATTTTAGATAGTTACTACAAATATTATAAGCTTAACCTAAGTGAGGGAATCAATTTTTGATACAAATTATGCAATAAAAGAAAGTAACCTAAACTGAAACCATAGTAAACTGGAATAAAGATCTACAAATGCCATGTAAACTGAATTAAAAAAAAGTAGTAGTTGTGATTTGGAAACCATTAGAGCCAAGTATTCAATGTGTGGTTACAGTACAAGTGGTGATAAAATCACATATACGAGTTTAGGTCTTATAATATAAAACAATAATTACTTAATACAAACAAATTCAGTAAAACGTAATGGAATACTAGCCTTTGGAGTAGTAACGTACCAGCTACTCTGAATTACTTGCTTTTTATTGAGATCCATTAATGTAGTTAAAACGGTATCTGACTTAAAATTGAGAATGTTGACTTCTTTAAGCTTCTAAAACATGAACATGCTCTTAGCAGTCTTTACCTCTTTGTAACTATGGTATATTTTAAGATAGAGATAAGATAGACTGTAAGAAAGAGCCGTTCACAATGATCTCCGCACATTTACACAGAATAATGGTATCACACACAGGGGCGATGTAGCACTAAATAAGTTACTCGTAAATACATAGCTATGTAAATATTTGAACATATGAACGTGTATATATATATATATATATATATATATATGTGTGTGTGTGTGTGTGTGTGTGTGTGTGTGTGTGTGTGTGTGTGTGTGTGTGTATCGATGGAAAATAATGTGAAGCAATGTTTCCTGGAGAACTAGTGAAAGGTTCAGTATTAACTAACTGCAATATTATGTTTTTCGGTTACATATTTTACAAATGTGTTCCATTTGGAACATTAGGAGTGACACCATTTGATAAATATAATGAATCTGGTCATTTTTGTAAGTTCTGTAAATACCAATATATTAACTGGAAACAATTGGAAAGTACAATAGCTCCGTAGCATCACATGTATTCCTCCACATCATAACAGTGACATCGTAGGATATCCTTTTCAAATGTTATCCAAAATTACTATGATTCTTATTTGTAAATGTAAAATGTGTCTGTATTCAAAGCAAATACTAAAATTGAACTAAACTTTGTGTATTTGAAGAAAAAATAAAACTGAATCAAAAATACGTTAATTTTTTTTTAATATTCAAATTTAATCAAAAGCTGTTTGTATCCGCGATATAACTTTGTAATGTAATACATCTACTAGATACAGAGATTCCGTGCTCAGTTCCGCGAATTCGTTCAGCGATAGTGTTGTTTATAGCTGACATAGTCTGCCTCGTTGCTCCTAGGCCTAGATCACATGCCATATTATAGGACCGTTATTTTAATGCTTTGCACGTTACACGGTGCAGTGAAAACACGTGACTTTATTTTTCGTGCGTAAATACCATACAAGTGAATAATATTAATGTTCAAGCTTTTTAGTATCCTCAGCCTGCAGGCATAAATAATATCAGTCCTTTCTTAATCCATTAGTATGTAAGCTTTGCATGGATAGGAAATGGTAGGAACAGAGCCGGGTTGTCAGGTTACTTTAAATCCAAAGCTAAGCTTTGATCAAACAGTAACTAAATGCCTGAGAAAGAGCGTCAGATATTAAGACCTCAGAACCCAAACAATCACAAAAAATTCGCTCAAATTGTCGTAAAGGACTGCCCAGACTCTTAGACCTAAGCAAGGAGGATGTACGACTGGTACTCGAATTTTTAGCAGGAGACACCCCTCTTCAGTAGCATCTCGCATATTCGGCGATTAAGCTAGGCTGATGAATGCAGGGTCTATGTAGATATAGATGATTCACCGTAACACATATGGCTGAGCTCTCCTGCCATTTGTAAGACAAGCAAACAGTAACTGGGGGCTGATGTTTTAAGCCGAAAGAAAATAAGACAATAATGAACATACAATTGTGATTGGCTTTTGTTGAAGCCTTATATTAGAGGGTTAAACATGAGTAATGAAAGTGCGAAGGTCCTTTTAGGGCTATGTGCAAGTTATTACTTTCATCCCTAAGGTCGAAAAAACTATGCACCATTACCCCGACTACCTATATTCAAGGCCTTTATTATTTTACCATTTAATAGACTATAAAATCTAAAGTCCTCAGAGTAAAATATACGTGAGATAGTTTCAGATATTCTTTCCCTTTAAACTTTCCATCATAAATACTAACTTTTTACAGAGCCAGCGGTTATATATTGCTATTTCCAAATGCGTTACGAATTGCATTAACTCAGTCAATAGATATTTCCGTACGTCGATAATTTATTCACAACTTTATTCCTAAACCCAATGTTGGTTTTTGATAAAGACGTTCGACGTTGTAGTGTCTTTGTCAGGCCACTTAGATGGTCTCCTCATTTCCCTTGATGGCGTTAGTCGTATTTTGTAGTACTCTTCAGGATTTAGTGGCACCCTATAAAAAACTGTAACGAATCCCTTGGCCTTTGTGTTTCGCGACTGAAAGGAACAAGGCTGTCTCTTAATCAGTATCGACACATTAGTGCATTAGTTACTAATTGTTTCATAGCTATATGTTATAACTGTAAAGCTACCCCTACCCACTTCAGCACAATTCTAATATTTGTTTCTATACTAAATTTGTTCTGTAAGTTACCAGAAACACAGAAAACAATTTATACCTGCTTGCTACATGAACTTAATATTTGCTGGGCCAGAATCACGCTATCTTACACACTGAAAGAAAATTTATGTACATAATGTAGCTATTTTATGACGGATATGTTCCATTAAAAGGTACCAATTTAAAAATTTACGGTGTGTAATATTTCCTTAAAAGTGACTTCAAATATAGGTCATAATGTAAACGGGTCCCTATATCTCATAAAAGTCAAATTTAATTACTTAATGTTGAGCTATATTTTATCAGGTGTGTAGCATTTTATTTAAAAATTTTACTACATCGTAAGAACCAGTAAGTAAACACTGTGTTGATCACAATACCATGATACAGGCCCCATCCAATAAAACTGTTTACAAGTTTTAAAATTATAGTATAAAATTTTGTCCTAAATTTGTGCCTGTGAATACCACTACATTTAAAAAGGTTATTACAATGGAGAAACAATAAAGAAAGAAGGATTTTTAATGCCTTTTATATTCTTGTCCCATAAACAAAAGTTTAAAATTTCATAATTTTTTAATTTCCATGCTGGTGAATGGAACTAAATTTTAAAATGTTGCTGCATCGGATTTAGTAATGAATGGAATGACCTGTTCGTATCCTACTACAGTATTGCTACCCTACCTAATGGAATTCGTTAAAATTTCTGTTTGAAACATGTCAAAAGATTCTTTAGTGAATTTTTACTGATAAGTAGCACTCTGTTTAAAATTCGCGCTACATAAAATATGATATTTTAGTATGTATAAAAAAAGAAGCTCGAAGTTAATACTTCATGGCAGTTCAGATTTCATTGAAACTCTATGATATTAACTGCAAAGTCACAGTGTGCATGTAGTATCAGTTTATCATGAAATAACATAACTAACCTTGGCTAAAATAAACTAAAGTTATACATAAAATGATTTAGCGGTATTTAGTAATTTTGATATTTCTTTAAACCCCATAGTGTTTAAGAGTTTAAATAATAAAAGTCTTTACATCAAGTTACTACAAAACGATATACGAGTTATGATAGTTGAGCTACATGTATTAAAATATCAAATGTTTGAAACTCATGAGAGTATTGTTTGTAACAAATTTATTTATTTTGCAGTTTTTTGCGGTTATCAATAAGAAAAGTGTAAACATAGTTGCGTTCAGCGATAACCCATAGAGTGACATACACTACATCGAACTCACTGTTCCTAATATAAAAAATTAAGCCTTATACACAATTTCAAATCTATAAGTTAGTTCATGTTTGAGATACATGTGGACGGATATACAGACATACAGCATGACATTTTCTAGCCCAAGAGTGATTATAGTCTTCTCTCAGCCAATGCATATTAAATTTAATGTCTATTTATCTTACAGATATTAATGATAACTGCCTTTACATAAGATAAAACTAAATGTAACACCAATAACACTATAGGATGGTTACACATCACATAAACATGGAAAAATAAATATGGAACATTTTCATTGACAAATATGTATCCTTTGAGGGTTGTGAAATCGTGTGCGAAATGCTCCAGAATGCGTTTTATATGAGAATTGCCATGCATTTTTCATTAGAAACGTAATAGCGTTCGAGGAATGCCATAAAACATTTCTAATAGTCGACTAAGATGATGTAAAATAGTTTATCCGAATCACTTTTTCTATGCAATTGCTGAACCACTATCATATATTAACTCTAAAAGATTTTTCTTCATATTGTACTTCAATAATAGGAGAGAAATATTCAAACAGATAATATGAAGTGTAACAAGCTCGGTTGACCCCAACCTAGATGTAAAATAAAAGTGTTAATAAATATAAAAAGTTTATGTACGGCAACATTTAAACTTTAATATGAGCAATTAACAAATAAAATAAAATAAAACATGATTTAAAATGAACACTATTTATGATTATATATTTTATTAATTTCATAAAATTGAAGTAAGGTAGGACGGTCAACAGGATATGGTGGCAAGTGGTGAAAGTCAACACGTGTGACTGAGAGGTCTGAGAGATAAACCGCTGAGTTTATAAACAGTGTCAGTTAGGAACCACAAGACACTTCAGTTAGAAAATAAAGACGTGTCAACCCTCCTCAAGAGTGTTTAGAGAAAGTCAACACGTGTGACTGAGAGGTCTGAGAGATAAACCGCTGAGTTTATAAACAGTGCCAGTTAGGAACCACAAGACACTTCAGTTAGAATATAAAGACGAGTCAACTCTCCTCAAGAATGTTTATAGAAAGTCGACAAGGACATAGACAGCAAAATTATACTGATACCGTAAACCCGCACTCGCACAGAAGAATCATAATTACCGCCCGGCCCTCGTCTCTTATCCTGATATTAAATTTTCCAAACCTTTATTCCTCAGGTTCAATCCCGTCCGCAACCACTAGACCGCGCACGGAATCCCCAGAGGTCTCGGAATCAGGCCCCTTTTGCTTCAGTTAGCCTTGATTATAAAAGGAATTCAATTTTAAAATGTGCCAATTAAATTTGCCAGTTTATGAAATATGGCATAAACATTCCATCACCGAATATTTACAACTCTATGTAGCCACCTGCCCATCACCCAGACCCCAAGTTCCCCTAAATAACAATAATTTATTTCATCTTAAATGATACCATTTATAGAGAAAATATGGTCTTATAAATATATTCATCTAAAATACTTAAGTTTAGAAAACCACTGGGTTTATCTGATACACTGGAATTTTCACGACTCGTTCACGTCTGAACTCTGCAGGGCGCGGGGAGAGGAAAGCCTATCAGCTGTTTGGTAAACCGGATCGCCGGCCTACCACACTCTATTCGTCACAAGCACAAGTTTGACTTTTTAAGTTTCGAGCTGACCACCACACTCTCAAAACATAAACTAACTTTTATAACCATAGAGCAGTTAGTAAAGGAAAAGCTAAAGCGCCATTCACTTATCATTACCTTACATTTATTACAAGTCATATTATGAATTAAGCAATAATTAATAATTTTGTAAGAAAAGTAAACCAACATCCGTTCAGTAGATATAATGAAAATCGTTAATTGAATTGTTAACACAGGATGAAGCTATCTGTTAATGAAAATAAATATGGAAATATGGAAAAATAATATGGGCTTTTAATTATATATATATATATATATATATATATATATATATATATATATATATATATATATATATATATATATAACTTAGTACAACGTTTATTTCGGAAAGGGTGAAGGCACTTTTACGTTGGTGTGGCAGAGGCATAAATAAATCGCTAACTTACGTCTCCTTAATGTTTTTCTACCAAGATATGGTCACTCTTTACCTGGCCTATAACCTTTAATTTATTTTTTATTTTCAATCCGGGAAATTCCACTTGTATTCCAAAACTTACAAGGCATTTGTTACATGTCTACTGGGGTCAAGTGGATGAATAAAAGGCATATTCCTGTAAAACTTTTGACATAAAGACGTATATTACACACAGTTATAGTGTTCAAATCTATCGTTTGTTGAACAGCTTGGAAGTGGAATATACGATATGCAGCATGAGTCGTCAGCACTCGTTCTGTTCCATAATAAGAACTGGTCCGCGACACGACGCGTGGCGTTCTGGAAGTCATTGATGTGGATGGATCCAACAAAGGTTGTCTAGGATGAAGTTCTACTCGCTGGGAGGCGAGTCTAGGATGACATCTTGCTTTGGCCGCTGCCACTGGATGTTGGATGATGTCGGGGTATTCTTGTGTTTGTCTGAGTCGATATCTCAAACCTGTCATCCACTCGTGGAATCCGGAGAGTATCGGGTCAAAGCTTAATTCAATTTTTTTTTTTGTATATTGAAAACCCACGTACTCATTAACCGCTGTTTTATATGGGGATTAGGAAAACGAACAAATTGTTGTTCCTCTGCACTAATTTACCGAATAACATTCGCTACGGAGGGGCCACTCACAGACGAAAGGCTAGAGATTGTACACTCCACCTCTCACCTGGAAAGCGGACCACACAATCGGAGCTATTTCTGGAGCTGAGGGCGTAGTATGCGTCATCCAGCTGAAATCTGCAACAGGAAACCTTAACAGACCTGCTATAAGTTTCCCGCTTGCCTCTCAACCAAAAAATAGCTCAGAATACCCCCGGAAGATAGACTATTCCCTTTCTTTCATTATTCTTAAAGTCAGTGCTTCAAAGGAGGCAATGTGTCGTTTACCGGCATTACTTTTATATAATTCTCAATTTTCATCCAATTTTTTACGTATTTACATACATCATATCATACATTTAAAATTAATCTTCACAGCCCTGGCCTAACTAATGCCTTTCAGTTGTAACTGACTACGCTATATACCGCCAACTAAACACCAATAGTTTCTCACAAACCCACCTTAAGCGCCTTTAACGGCTTATCAATGCAAATCGGCTATTCCCGCTCCTCTATCCATGTGCAGTGCACGCTTACTTACAGCTCACGCAGTTATCAAAGTCTTAGTAATCTTTTACTTTTTTATTTAAATTTTTATATTGAACATTTTTTAACAATTAACTACAACACGATTTTTTTTACTCATTACTACACTTCAGCCTCGCTTCACGGAAAGGGTGCGCCCTCCACCAATTTTAGACTCAATGACTGTTAGTGTGACTCACACCAACATATTAGTTTCAAATTATTGTTATATATCTTTTATGCAGTTTACTCCTCTTAAAGACTCGACAGTAGCTAAAGTAGAGTTGAACTATACCGCGCACTGCCGTGCCAGGCCGTGGTCACTAACTTTCTGGCGAGCGACTAAAAGTGTCTCATGGTAGGTGTCTGCTTATACAGTGTGAAGTGTAAGGCTATAACTGGTATCTCCTGCTTACCTTTATAACAGGGAAGGATGACATTATGGCGGTGGTGGAATTGGTATCCTTTGGGGATAAAGTTAGTTTTTTTGTGTATGACCATGACATGAAAACACAAACCCGAGTGCTTTACTTTCCAGATTAAAATAAAACGTTGTGAATAGTTTTTGAAAAATGTAGAACATATCGACTGCGTAGCAAAAAACGAAACACATGTAACTATGACCTTTTTTAATAATTTTTATTTACTGAATAACATACTAAGTTTTGGAACTCTATATGAACACCATTTATACATTTTTTAAATACGTCCAAAGAGAGGACTTGCTATTGTCCCTCCCTCAGAGACACAACTCAGGTGTTTATTTGTGTTAGTCTTAATTTTTAACCCATGATTTTTAACGTTCTAGCTTAATATTCTCAGATGATTCCAGTACATTCAGACCCTTGCGACTTGCACTTTAAATACCTTATAAATATTAGAGGATATCTTATTGTTTTACAGAGGTAAGATTCAAGGTTGCTTTTCTTAAAAGCCAAAGTTATAAAGTTGTCTGGCAATATGCCTGCTGCCCTTTTCTCTGTCTTTTAGACGATCAATACTTAAAAACCTGCATCCTAGTAGCTTATTTAATTTGATATCGTATGCTTCAGAATAGTTAATAAGCTAACTAAACTATTATCTAAATTTGCTATATCCGATTCAGTATGATTAACTTCGAGTTAAAAATAATCTCAAAACTGAGGCTAGATTTCCACGCGTAAATAATAACCTAAACCGCAAGAGCCAATTCACCCTTTAGAATCAAGCAACCTGGTTTCTCTTGATATCTATAAAGGATTTTTCTAAGAAATAAATTTATCGTTAACCACGCCAATTGAATGTTAGCTGTGGTGGTCGAAATATGGTGGTTTTGAAAGGGTTAATTTATGAAGTTATTATATTTATTTGTTTGATACACTTATCACTAACCGACAGTTACATAAACAAGCCAGGAGTACACCACACTGCGTGTCGAGTGACGGCTTCGCTGAAGTCTCACACAAAGTTTTAAGTCCTATCTATCGCTAGTATCGTATAGCTCGCTAGACTACACGTGTTATATTGTCACATTCAGTTTGTTTATTTATCATAAACAATTTATTTTATTTGTAATTTTCTCGGGCATGATCACTACCCATAACTGCAGTGTGAACACGTTCGCTTACGCTCATCCAAATCCCATGGAGTGACATGAACCATCAAACTCGATGTTGCTTATATAGAAATGAAGCTTTATCAAAACTTCAACGCTATAGTTCAGTTCATTCAGTAAATGTGATAGCCAACTCTACAACTCATTATTTAAAATCAAACGTTATTTCTAAATATTTACCCATACCAGACAACACGAACACATTAATTACCACTGAAATGTTCATCTTGCAAGAAAAGCACTTAAAGCAAAACGAGCACTTATATTTTAAAACAAAACAAACTACAAATATAAAACTTACTACTTTGTAGTTTGCCTTAATATTTAATAAAAGAACTACAACTGATTACTGTTTAAACAATTAAATAATTACGTAAAACCAATATAATGCATAATCTGCATCTGCATAATCTGATAAAAACTCATTCGGGTATGAAAATAGCTGTTTGGGCAATAATCGATTATAAGAACCCACCATGTGGTTTAGATCAGAAATAACGAGAGAACATACACTATTAGTGGAAATTATCTGCAGTCTTTCAGGTACGGCTAGAGCATTTTTTACAATTAATATATGATAAGAAAGTAGTCATATACAGTAAGTCACCCTGACATTTCAATGTTTGTACCTTCCACAGAGATTATCAGAGCTAATGAGAAAATGCATTGTATCAACATGATTCGTGCTTTGATACGTGCTCGGATTCGTGCTCTGAACCAATCAATTTTTACGTAATACCGGGTGTCCCACGAAGAGGTTTAAACGTTTTATATTACTCGTCTATCTATGCACTGAACGTTTTCAAACTCTACACAAATTCATTAAATAGGGTTTATACATATTCTATGAAAATTTCAGCTCTCTAGTAATCGTTGAAACAAAATTATTGCACTTTTAAAAAGTATACATTAAAGATAGTAAAAGAAAAACAGTATTTTTTGTTTTGTAAAATTATTTATTGCCATATTCTAGAGAAATAAAGCATTTAGTTTAGAAAATTAGAACATAGCCTATTTATTTATTTTATTCACCAACGACATACACCATTTTACACTATTACAAAAAAATAATAAAGATAGCCAACAAGTGTAACAAGATTAAAAATAAGTATTAATAATTAAATTATGAATAAATTATGTGAGACAACTATTATATAATAATGGAGTTCATGCAAAGAAAGCAAGCAACAACTACTACTATACTATGCAAGCGAAAACAAGAATTTAAATGTAAAATCATTAGAAAAATAACTTTAGAAAAAATAACAATAAGTTAACAGTATAAAAATAAGCAGAGAAAACAAGCAAATAACTGTAATAAAATATGTAAATATTAACAGAAAAATAAATAAATAAATAAATATATATATATAATATATATATATATATATATATATTATATATATATATATATATATAAAATAACAATGTAACGATATAACAATAGACAAAGATAACAAGGAATAAATATGTATGACAAAAAACCTACAATTGTAGGTTTTGTGCCTATTAAAAAACCTACAATTACAATCCACAATTATTCGAAATGTAATCCAACTACAGCAGCGCTTACCAAATGAATCGTAAGCTCTTACAAATAAATTCTGCGGTATCCGGAGAAGTTCCTCTTTAATTGATTGTTTTAATTCCTCATTATTATTGAAGTTATGAAGTATAAACTTGTGCCTTTAAGTAACCCCATATAAAGAAATCACACACAGTTAAATTTGGGGATCAGGGCGGCTAATCTAAAAAATCACTTCCACAAACAATCCAACGGCCATGAATAGTAATCGCTTGACAGGATTTGCAAAATGAGGAGGAGCACCATCTTGTTGGAAGATTGCTTGATCCATTTCTGGAACCGTAAAATGAGGCGACTTGTTCATTTAATACCTGTTCATACCTATTCCCAGTCACTGTACTGTCTGAAATGTCAGAAGATAGCACCCCATTACAACTGACAGCTGCCCAAACAGCAATTCCTTTTGAATTGAGTAGAGTCTGTTCGAGAATGTGTGGATTACCAGAGTTTTAATGATTATAATCATGCCTATTTACAGCTTCATTGCAGTAGAAAGTGGACTCGTCTGATAAAAAAATTTGAGTATGCCAGTTAGGATCTAGCTCAATGAATACTCAATGACACGAGAACAAAATTCCACTCTCCTGTCCAGATCATCTGCAAGAAGATTATGGACTAAGTGATTTTTGTAAAATTTAATTTGGTTTTTCTTAATTATTTTCAGTACTGAAGACTTTTGAACACCAATTTCAAGTTCAATTTTCCTTAGTGATTCCGGTTTACCTGGAGGGCGGAGCTCTGATGCGCATACTAGTACTTCTCTTTGTTAATTTGTAAATAGTTTTCCAATTAGTTACTGTTGGATTTCTAGGTGGTTCAACTCCTGGGTAGGGAATCTGAAATTGTCTAATTGCTTCTGCAATGTTGCTAAAAGCAATAGGCAACGCACAACAGTTCACTTTTTGTTCAACATTAAGAGCCAATTCTCTAATTTCAATATCAATAAAACTGAAATGGATTTTAAGTTATGTTTTAATAGCACAAGCAATGTTTTTCAATCAAACAGCTGTTTTCAACAATTAGTGTTACTAAACAGCTTTTCTTTAAAACTGTAACGCAGTAATCAAATCAGGTAATTCAAAGAATTAATTTTTATAGAAAGCAAAATGATAAAATTTTCAAACGACCACCATTTTGTTATTACAATTGTTAGGGAGTTTTAATGTCCACAGAATATTTTTAAAACCGACTTTATTAATTGTGTAGAATTTGAAAATATTCGGTGCATAAATTGTCCATTTAAGTAATATAAAATTACACGTTTAAACCTCTTCGTGGGACACACCGTACGTATAATACAAAATGAAACATAGAATTTGCTGTATAATTTACAAAAAGAAGATATTTAATATTTCCATATCTACAATAGCACCACTGCTCGAATATTTCGAGGCCAAACCCAGCCGAGGCCCAAGACCGGGGACGCAACGTGATGTGGACAAAGGACCACGTGTAGGATTTTATGGCCTTGTTTCGTAACCGGAAGCATGGCAAATGTCATGATTTATGAGGTTTGCGGGTGTTCATTGGTTGAAACGTTAGAAATGTTATAATTATAATAACGCCTTATTGCTTTTGTAACTAGGTTTGGTTGTATTTACCCTAGATCAATTCGTAAGTTGAAACATACGCTAAAGTATTCATTCCTAATTAAGAAATACATAAATATAATACACTTTTAGCTATATTTAATTATTTACTCATGGTATTTGTAGCCTATTAAAAATGTTTCCCGAAAAGTAACTTACAACTCTATTACAGGAGTGGCTGCTAATATTGTCTTAATAATTAACAATAATTTTTGAAATTAAAGGATTAGAAATATTTCTAAATTCAAACAAATTATCAGAACCAAGTGTTTTCAATTATATTATATCAAATAGTATAAGAAATGTTTTAATAATAACTTTAAGAAATTAAGATTTGTGGTACCTTGGCAGGCAATAGAAAATAAATGTACTGGTATAAAAGCCTCTATTTTTTTAATATTTCACCAACAATAGAATGAATATAAAATCATTCAGAATTCTTTATACAAATTACGTATTCGTGGACTCGCAATCTACACACGCATGACATTTGTCACGTTACTTTTGTTAGTAACGCCCATACTTTGCGCAAATTACAATCGCGATTTGTTCTTAGATTAACATTTTCTGTAGATTCGGGATACATCTTGGCTACGTCACTAGTCACTGGCCGGTAGTAAAATAGTCATTTGTACTTTATATATTACAAAAATATAGGGCAATGTTACAAGTATAAAAAAGAATATGTAATCTGTATTTGTAATTAATTCTTGAAGAAAGATTTTGTTTACACCTAGGTAAGTAAAATTTTAAAGCATATGAATATATATATATATATATATACATATAATATATATATATATATATATATATAGGCTATATCTATATATATACATATACATATATATACAGGGTGTTTCATGAAGTTCTCCCCCCACTTCTACAGCACATTGTACTAGTAAAAATAATGAAAAAATGTTTATATAAACATAGGTCCGAAACGCTTCGTTAGCGAGTTACAGCTAGCGAAAGATTTCGGCCTGAATTTCCTGGGTAAAGGAGTAAAATAAAGCCATACAGAACTTTTGGAAAGGTTAATTAAGTAAGAAATATCGTGGATTCTTATTTATTTTTACCTGATAAAGGTAATAAAATAGATTTCAGAACTGTACCTGTAGTAGTTTTTGAGGATTCAGGGTTAAATGCAAAAAGATGGGGCACGAAACAATGTTTTTTTAAGTTTGATGTAAAATAACTTTGTTAAATTGGTAATAAACACATAAAATCAACGGACATTAATTGTAGAGAATTTTAATTCTGAGAAAATTGATATAATCACAGTCTAAAATAAAACAGAAAATAAGTACAAAAAATCGATTTTATTCAGTATAATACATTACTAGTTTTAAGCAAAATTAATCAGGTTGGGCCAACCGTACGCACCTTTTTTATAATAGATGTTCGAAAATGATGCCATCATTATCAATACATTTTTGCAGCACGTTTGTGTATTGCTTTTGTTGCGTTTCTTAATTTTTCAGGACTTCCCTGTATCTGCACAGCCGAATCCATAATACGGGCAATTAATTCATCACGAGAATTCAATTTTGTCTTGTATACAATGTCTTTCATCCATCCTCAGATGCAATAATCCAATGGAGATAGATCTGGTGATCTTGGTGGCCAAGGATGAGGCCCTCCACGACCAATCCAGAGTCCAGGAAATTGATGATTTAAGTAAGCAGAAACGGCACGTGAAAAGTGGGGAGGTGCTCCGTCATGCTGGAAGTACAAATTTTGTCTGAGATGTAAAGGAACATTCTCTAACAGCTGCGGCAACTCTTCTTGAAGGAAAATGCAAATAGAACTCAGCATTTAGGCGTCCAGGTAATATGAAAGGTCCAATCAGCCGATTGTACAAAAGGCCACACCAGACATTGACGCTAATCGGTGTTGAAAGTTCTGTTCCACTACCTCATGTGGATTTTCTTCTGCCCATGAGTGTTTCATTGTGCAAGTTATTGACACCATCCCGAGTGAATTTGTGCCTCATCCGTAAACAAAATACGCTTGTAGAGTTGATTATTAATATTCAAAAAAGTTGCAAAACTCCAAGCGAAGCGGACCAATCCCCTAGCTGTAGATGTTGAACCTTTTGTTTATGAAACGGATAAAATTTGTTTCGATTAAGTGACCTCCACACCGTTGACTGCGAAACTCCTATCCGCCTAGAAATACGTCGTGTACTTACACCTGGACTGCGATGAACAGCATTAATAACAATATCATCATCAAGTTGGACAGCTCGTTCATAATTGGTTCTAGTACTTGGTAGTGATCCTGTTTCCCGAAGAGTACGAAAAGTTCCTGAAATTGTTTTGGTATCTGGAATCCTCCTATTAGGTAACGTAGTTCATATTCTTCTACAGCAGCTCTAGCATTACCATTACAGTAACCCAAAAATAAAAAACCATATCAGCGTATTCCTCTGATGTAAATAAGTAAGGTTGCATTTTTTCGCTGAATAAACAATCGAATTATAAAACACACACACACACTCACAGAAAAATTGCATTTAATAACACGATTCACAGAACCCGATCTCCTGCTGTAGCTTGCAAAACACCACTAATACACAGTTCTAACGTAACAGTACAGAATACTATTGTTGATCAGCCTGTTATTCGTGCGTTACGAACTTAGAAATTAATAAAACAAAAAACTGCATGATTAGTAAGCAATAATGGGAAAATGTTTGCTTCATTTATTTTCGAACATTTGATGTAAATTTTTATAAAAAAAAAAAATACAACGTAATAAAACATGATATTTTTATTTATAAACAAATTTATTTAACAGTTAATCTTGTTTTCTCAATTTATCTCATTATTAAGGAACAAACATTTTGTTTTTGCTTTATTTTAACTAAATACCGTACGGTATTTCTTTACAGCTAGTAATGTATTATACTGAATAAAATCGATTTTTTGGTACTTTTTTCTGTTTTATTTTAGACTTTGATTATATCAATTTTGTCAGAATTAAATCCTCTACAATTAATGTTCGTTGATTTTTATGTATTTATTACCAATTTAACAAAAGTTATTGTACATCAAACTTAAAAAAAACATTGTTGCGTGCCCCAAGTTTTTGCATTTAACCCTGAATCCCTCAAAAACTACTACAGGTACAGTTCTGAAACCTATTTTATTACGCTTTATCAGGTAAAAATACATAAGAAATCCACGATATTTCTTACTTAATTAACCTTTCCAAAAGTTCAGTATGGCTTTATTTTACTCTTTACCCAGCAATTCAGGCGAAATCTTTCGCTAGCTGTAACTCGCTAACGAAGCGTTTTCGGACCTATGTTTATATAACATTTTTTCATTATTTTTACTAGTACAATGTGCTGTAGAAGTGGGGGGATAACTTTATGAATCATCCTGTATATATATATACATAAATATAAATATATGGTGATATATCACTAAATACTGTCTATACATCACCAAATACAGTCAACATATCACCCAATACAAACTATGTATCACCCAAATGAATGTACATCTACAGCAGGGTGTTCTAAAATCACTCCATCACACTTAATTTATCAACAGGTTCTGGTAAAATAACAAAACTTGAGTAATATTTACCTACGTATTGAGGAACCAAATGTATGTTTTTATCCATATTTCTATTCAATATATTTTAAATCTACTTTTAAATTAAACACATACACAACATTTTATAAAGCCAATATTAAAATCTAAAACAAAATTATTGATGCTAAATGCTAAATGCTCAGATAAAAAATTCTACAAACAAGTAATAATATAATTTAAATTCCAACGGTTTTTTTCTGCAAAATAATGTAAAGAAATGAGACCTAATGTGTTCTAAGTTGTTTTAGCTATTAGTAGTCTACGAGTAATAGCGACACCAAACTACGACAAAAAATTTAGCCACCAAGGTAATTAAAACATATGTCAATTTGGTTCAATTATTTGTTTACTTCATTTATTTGCCTTAACCTTAAGATGGATTCTACGAATCCGTAATGTATACCGTCGAAATAAAAACTTTCAAAGTGTTAAAAGGTGCATCTTCTTACTTCGATTTATTCACATATTTTTAATTTCTGACTAAAGATCTCCGACTATTCAAAATGTATCCGTATTGGAATATTTTACCAACACCTGTCTCTTGGTGTTTGATATACCGTTAATAATACATATGCCTATGACTTGCCTGTTATTGGGCAGGAAGTCGTGTGCTAATAAATATAAATACTAGCAGTTACTCACAGCTTGGTATGCAAATTTCAAAATCGAAGAATATAGTCTCCTTAGTGAAAGCAATTATAATATAATATAGAGTCTTATGATATTTTTAAAAGGGGAGTAGGTGTATGTCTTGCACTTATTATTTTAGTGTCTGTGGTTATGAGAATCTAAAGTTAAATAAATGTTTACACGGTCTTATTTCAAGTATTGCGCGTTTGGAAACATGCAATTGTGATTTGAATCAATTGCATTTCTGACGCTACAGTTTAATTTGCTTGCTCCGATTAAGAAAATATTTATATTAATAAAAATGTCTCGGAAAACTACTTCGGTCAAAGATTTTCCACTTACCGCCGTTTCAATTTATTTGGGGTCTAAGTTATTTCCAGTGCCGCAGTTAAGTTCATCTGCGGCTAAATATAGTGTCATCAACAATTATATATTCCGGCCCCTTATATTTAAATTGTTCAAAATTATGTAGTAATGCAGGTCTCTGCACGAGCGTATCTGACATAACTAGAGGGGAGAAGTTATCCGTACATATTTTCCGTACTTACCAATTAACCTGCGGTATAGGAGGTTGATTATTTTTAATGATAAAAATATTAAAATCTATAGGTTTGACAACCGTCTGAGGGAACATTAACTCTTATTTTATACTCTATGAAAACGGGTATAATATAATTGAAAATATAACCTTTCGGAGGTAACCTGATAACACAAAAGAATTTCGAGAAAACTACGTTATAATAAATAAAATAACAGAGGCTTGGGGAAATAGCTACAAGATACATCCTCCACCTTTGAACTACAGACTATAAATATTACAAAATGGGCTTCCAGAATACGTGTATTTTATTTGAAAATATGGGCGTTTATTTGTATTACTTAAATAATATGTATTTTGCAATTTATTTATTTTATTTCAAATGGCATCCTTGATAAACATATCGGATATAGATCGTCATGTAATTTTATAGATGATGTATTTAATGTACATACAACTACACAACTTTTGAGACAATAAATTTAGTATTTGTGTATTTTTTACCTCCGCCGAACGGTTGACGTCATTGCATTGATTGCACATAAACGCGGCAGACGCTCATGGATGAACAAATACATAGAATATATAAACATCAAGCTAAATGTTCATTTTAAAGTAGGATATTTCGTTATATTGGTGATCTAATTTTTGTTTTTATAAACAAAGTGTGACAGAAGGACTTTTTACTGATCGATAAATAAGAATCGAAATATTTTTTTAACGGACATAACTCGAAAGTAGGTCTATTTTTTGGCAATTTCAATGTCATACTATTAGTCATAACAAAGACTCTAAAATTAGGTGTTCTTTGAACACAGTTTTGGACACACTATTATAGTCATGAACAATCTCAGTAAGGATGACCACGGGTAGGTCTGGATTACTACTAGATAGTATTTTGGTTGTTATCTTTGTGTTCTGTTTGTGAACCAACTATTTAATTTTTTTACTGTTGGTATCACGTAAGGTGGAGTCTACAGCCTAATCAAGAACCTGTAGGCCTGCTTTGTGTTATATTACATCCACACTGTTTGTAATTAGTGTTTTAATAGTCTTAACACTACAAGAACAATTGTCGAGCTATTTTTGTATGTTGTCACCTAATATATTGTATCTGTTCACATTGTGAATAATCTCATATTTAAATACTATTATAAATATCTTTTATATTCGTCGAACGTTGGTTTGGAGATGATAGAGAACGGACTTAGTGTACTTTATTACATTGTAATTGATTCATGAATTAATGAAAAGAACACGCGCTACCTCGTGCTGATAAGGGACCACGGCAACGATCGATGGCGCCTTGGAATGACTGCGCCTGAGCCGAGGAGGCTGGGCCGTGCTGAGCCAATCAATACACAGTTTGGTGTTCATTGGCTGGCTAGGCGGGTCCAATGGAAACTGGTTTGTATTCATTGGCTGGGACGTACTGGCATGTTAACTGACAACTTTTGTGTTTGTTAGCTGGGCTGTGCTGATCTTATAAAATAATAAAATATTTATTGGCTGGGCTTCGCTATTGAGTATGATAAAGTTATATTTTAACACATGTCAACAAACAAGATTCGTCAAGCTGCTTTAATTCTTTTGCCTTTTTGATATAAAAACTGTATAATGTTGTAAACAAAACCTTAATTACTCATGGCAGTTTTTTAAATTCTAATTAAGTGATCGTTTGAACCTATAAAAATCCAAAACATAGAGGAATTTACAAGACGCTCCGGCAGCTTTCTGGAGTTCCCATTGCCTGAATATTAGTACTTTGGGGACACATGAGTTAAAGTTGACAGAGTTCTTGCATGCTTAACCAAAACATAGAGGAATTTACAAGACGCCCCGGCAGCTTTCTGGAGATCCATTTTCATCAATATTAGAATTTTGGGCACATATGAGTTAAAGTGACAGAGTTCTAGAACGTTTAACCCATATAAACGCAACTGAAAGTGGTGTTTTATTACTCTCTGAAACTGATACTGACGATTCATTGGCTGGCCTTTCACTTGCGTATTCATCATCTCATTTCAAATGCAGATATTTTAAGAAGGGTGAGAGATTGGCTCGTTAAATAAACAACAAATGCTCAGTGTAAAAAAATATAACTGCCTTTAAAGTTACAGCTTTTGAAATAAGCTCCATACATGGTGCGAGTATTTTATACCATAGAAAAGCCTTCTTCCTGCGTCATAAAGAGTAATCAACTCAGAAAGAATATCTAATAATCTATATTAATTTTAAAAGTAAGAATTGACCTAAAATAATTCAATACGAAGCATTTTTAGGTTGCATTGGGCTTTCTACATGTAATTGAGATTTAACACTACTGGAGAAAGAAAAATTAACAAGCTCATTACGTCATGCCTAGACTATTTAAAATTATATTTATGATTTGTTAATATAAAAATACTTCGTGCTTTTTATCATACAAACTACCTGATAGTTATTTAATTAGCTGATCTCTGTCAATGGAAAATATTGTCATAGAACATTCAGAATATAATACATCAGTTTTAAATAATTATATCGTTTGAGAAGCGTTAACAAAAGCAAGCGTCTCTAGCTGTCATGCGAAAGATGGTCCGAGTGCTGTGTACGATGGCATATTACAAATATTGAAGGATATTTACGAAGGTGATAAAATAAAGTTTTGCTTTGTTATAAAACATAAAACAAGTATAAACATTGTTAGATGGAAAAGAATATTCAACTGAAAATAGTCAAAACTACGGATAAATCTTACAGGAGGTGTGATAATCTGTCTAACTGCTTCTACAAATATAACCACATTCGATAGCAATTAATAGCTGTATGAAATCATAAATTTGTAATTACTTTAATATATATACATTTAAAACTTTAGCTCCAGTTTACATGCTTCTTAATGCAGCGTCTGGGATCTGGAGCTGTTGCAGACTTGACTCCTGGAATCTGGAGTCATTTTCGTCTGAAGAGTTCGAAAAAATCGTCGAAAAAGTAGCTTAAGACTAACAATTTACAACGTTTCGACATCAGATATACCTAGATTACAAAGTATAGTGTAATCCAGATGTACTGGGATTCTCGTTATGTCATCAGGTGTACAATTGAGTGCACTCCGATGTCACTGACACGATCTTTAAGCACCGACCTTTCTACACAACGTAACCATGGTGTGACGTGTGATGTAATATGAATGTTGAGTTTATCTCCATATCACATTCCAGAATGCAGAGCCAGAATCTGATGCTGTTATAGATTTGACTCTTGGAATCTGGAGCCATACTAGTCTGAAGAGATCTAAAGCGTTCAGGGTGTGACGAAAAGGTGGAAATAAATAATTTTATATAAATTTCTATTGTTGGTCGTGGAGGGAGTACTCCGAATCAACCGGTATTATACACAGAGGGTGGTGGACTTAATTTAGTTCTCTTATCAGGTTTGATGAACTGATTCTAGACTGTTATAATGAATAACTTTAATAAAAATTCCTATATTACTGTTATAATAATAATTTAACATTTAATAATCTGGTCTAGTCCCCTACTGAATGAATGAAACTAATGAAAATGCATGTTGTCAAACCCTAACCCACGAAAACCCCAGGTTTACTTTATTAATCCATATTCAAATTGCGGTATATTTTGCGAAAAGACTAACATAAAATAACATAATTGGATAGAGAAATTGTACTTCCCCACACTGCTGCCACGGTTCGGCGAGGTATCGTCGTCGTCGTCTATGGGCGCCCGTCCTCGTGAGCACTTAAACGCGACCACTCAGCATGGTGAAACATCGCGGCTAGCGCCACAGATCGAAACAATTCGATGACGAATAAGTTCGAGCCTAACCCTTAGAGTTACCCTACTATGGAGGGTGTGTGTAACTTTACCCAGTTGTTCACCTGCTGAAACAATGAGAATGCCAATTCACGCGGATTACACTATATTTTATATTTTGTAATCTAAGTGTCTCTGATGTCAAAACGATGTAAAGTGTACGTTTTGAGCTTATCCGCCGTCAAATTTTTTCAATCCCTTCAGACGAACATGGCTCAAGCAGTCTACAACAGCATCAGATTTCATACGCTGCATTAAGAGGAAGGTGCACTGGAGGTGGAGGTGAAGGTAAACTCAACGTTCATATTAAATCAACCTTTCCCACCATGACTACGTTGTGCGTAAAGATGTATTAGTTTTACTGAATTTGACTCTTTTCTAAATAGCATAAAAATACAAGGGAAGTGCATAAATACATCAATTAACAGTAAAAAATATAATTGCTGATAAAACAATTTTTAATCACTTGAAACTGATATATATATATATATATATATATATATATATATATATAAAAAATAATATAAATGTTAATTTGATAATTAGTTAGTAGTAACATAGAATTAATAATAATATTTATTATTTGTCAAACGTTTGGCGTATATCCAAATAGTTAGAAAATACTTGTAGCTATTTAAAACCTAAATACTATAAATTTTTAAGTCAAATGATATACCTATTACTGTCTTATCAATTAGATGTTCGAAAGTTATGTATTATCCTGCTGAAGTTAATAACTTAACAAAAAACAATATAACATTTCTAACCATCGTGGTTTTAAGCAGGACAGGGAACTTAATTTTGTGTTGGAAGTTAATGACTACATAACAGCAATAAACTAAATGGCAAAAATGTTGTATCCTTATTAGATAACTTGACATTTTTTGGAACCCTAGAACATAATATAATATAAAAAGGAAGCAAAAATAACTGGAGTAAAAGACAATTTATAGAGCATTTTTAGTTAAGGTGTCAAACAGTTTAAGTATTTGCGAGAAGTTAATGAGGGTTTTGTCATAGTTGTATTTTGAACCGTTTATTTTCAATTATATCATGGCGAATATTTTCTGACCACAATTTTCCAGCAGTTAACAGTGAATTACAAACATATTTTAGAACTGAATATCTAAAGGAAAATGACTACATTGACGTAATAATGGGCTCATAATATGAAACTGATATGAAGTAATGCAAAAATGACACGATTTGTAATTTTTTTACTCTTTTATAATGTCAATAATTAGTAACCTAACATTAAAAATCGCAGCTGTTCATGTCTCAGGAATAATGATAAAGAAGGTTGCTTGTAATTAACTTTGGGAATCATGACTGAACAAATATTTAAATGGTGATTGACAATAAATTAAGACGGGAGTGTCATGCGAATGTTTTGTTAAATAAACCGTAGGAAATATCCTCAAATATATATTTTTCAAAGGTACAATCCCGCGTTTAACCTTATTTTATGGCGTTACGATTTGGGAAGCTGCTTCTAAAGTATATTTAAGTAGTGTAGACAATATAGAGAGAAAAACACTTCTACTGTTCATGGATGACCGGGACCTCAATATGAATTAGTTCGTTTCGGTAAAGAACGCTCTTACACCGAAACTTGTATGTATGTTCAAGCAGACACAAAAGTTTTACAAATTGGATTCGTACAAAATTTTGAATAGTAAGATTTTTGCGTTTGATATACATTAAAAAATAAATAATAAACTTATTGTATAATATATAATATTAAAACATATTAAAACTAAGCATAAACAGCACTAGAACTTTTCATAATCTTCCTGAACCTCTCAGGATATTCGACTACTTAGTTCTGGTAGAATCAATATAAGTATTTTGGTTGGAAGGAAGTAATTTCATTCAGATTACTTATTAGGCGTTTAATTCTTCTATATAATAATTTTCAGTGTAATTGATTTTACGTTCAAAAGTATTGTCTATTATCTCATTTACATTATTTCTCTTCGAGTTCTTAGGGAAACATAATTTGCTAATATTCTGTCCTTATATATGTTGTTATGAACATTTTTGCTTGATGTATTGTGTTTTAATGATGTTACTATAAACTCCTAAGATTGTAATTAATTGTTCCATCAAATCATAACTTAGCTGTATTTCTTTATTTTTGCTTTAATAATAATTGTCATTTTGAAATGATAATATACTTGAATACATTTTAATCACCGCTTGACATGATCATTTAATTATTGTTTTAATTTAGTATTTCAAATATTCTTTGACTGTATTTTATGGAGACACCATGTTAAAGTATTGTTTCAATAGAGAGTCTCCAATCTTAAGATTATTTTTGGTGGACTTTATACTTATAGAGATGAAAGGGAAACATTGTAAATGTCTAATTTTGAGGGTGAATATATTACAAAAAATTTCAAAGCAAAAAGAAATATTAAATTTTACAACTTAAAATATTTTTGTCTCATAAAATCCAGTGCCATATTGGGGAAAACTGAATTAAGCAGTAAACCAATCTTAATACAATAATAGTACCTAAATTATAAAATAAGAAAACATTTTGCAATGAACTTGTAATAACTATAGCTCAAATGTACTATAGAAAGTGATATTAAACTGATTTTGCAAGCGGGCTGTCGCGCCTGATACTGCGAAAGAGCAATAAGTGAGCTGTTGTGTAGAGCAAATAGTATCACGGTCAGAGAAGGCGGTACACAGCCGCGAGATCTGCATAATTAGTTAGTCTAGTCCTTCAATATCTTATCTCGTAAGTTAATTAGTAATAACTTGAAACTCTCACAGCTGATAAATAACTAACGTAGACCTATTATCCCAAAAGCCCCCAGACATCTCTTTTTGGGGTTTTCTAGCTCTGTTCTAAATAAAAAACTTGATCTATTTCATTTCATAAAGTCTTATCTTCATGTCTTAAAAAATAGACGTTCTATCACACTCGTACCCATTTCAATCTGAAAGTAATAAAGTGTAATTTAATAAACTAGTGCTTATGTTTGCACAACATGTCAGTTGTATCAGTGCAACATTAACTTTACCGTACATAAACTGGTAGATTTTGAGACACTATTCGGAAGGTGAAATGGAAAGCACTCGTGTTGAAGTTGTAATAAAGTGTAATTTAATAAACTACTGCTTATGTTTGCACAACATGTCAGTTGTTTCGGTGCAACATTAACTTTACCGTACATAAACTGGTAGATTTTGAGACACTATTCGGAAGGTGAAATGGAAAGCACTCGTGTTGAAGTTGTAATAAAGTGTAATTTAATAAACTACTGCTTATGTTTGCACAACATGTCAGTTGTTTCGGTGCAACATTAACTTTACCGTACATAAACTGGTAGATTTTGAGACACTATTCGGAAGGTGAAATGGAAAGCACTCGTGTTGAAGTTGTAATAAAGTGTAATTTAATAAACTACTGCTTATGTTTGCACAACATGTCAGTTGTTTCGGTGCAACATTAACTTTACCGTACATAAACTGGTAGATTTTGAGACACTATTCGGAAGGTGAAATGGAAAGCACTCGTGTTGAAGTTGTAATAAAGTGTAATTTAATAAACTACTGCTTATGTTTGCACAACATGTCAGTTGTTTCGGTGCAACATTAACTTTACCGTACATAAACTGGTAGATTTTGAGACACTATTCGGAAGGTGAAATGGAAAGCACTCGTGTTGAAGTTGTAATAAAGTGTAATTTAATAAACTACTGCTTATGTTTGCACAACATGTCAGTTGTTTCGGTGCAACATTAACTTTACCGTACATAAACTGGTAGATTTTGAGACACTATTCGGAAGGTGAAATGGAAAGCACTCGTGTTGAAGTTGTAATAAAGTGTAATTTAATAAACTACTGCTTATGTTTGCACAACATGTCAGTTGTTTCGGTGCAACATTAACTTTACCGTACATAAACTGGTAGATTTTGAGACACTATTCGGAAGGTGAAATGGAAAGCACTCGTGTTGAAGTTGTAATAAAGTGTAATTTAATAAACTACTGCTTATGTTTGCACAACATGTCAGTTGTTTCGGTGCAACATTAACTTTACCGTACATAAACTGGTAGATTTTGAGACACTATTCGGAAGGTGAAATGGAAAGCACTCGTGTTGAAGTTGTAATAAATTGTAATTTAATAAACTACTGCTTATGTTTGCACAACATGTCAGTTGTTTCGGTGCAACATTAACTTTACCGTACATAAACTGGTAGATTTTGAGTCACTATTCGGAAGGTGAAATGGAAAGCACTCGTGTTGAAGTTGTAATAAAGTGTAATTTAATAAACTACTGCTTATGTTTGCACAACATGTCAGTTGTTTCGGTGCAACATTAACTTTACCGTACATAAACTGGTAGATTTTGAGACACTATTCGGAAGGTGAAATGAAAAGCACTCGTGTTGAAGTTGTAATAAAGTGTAATTTAATAAACTACTGCTTATGTTTGCACAACATGTCAGTTGTTTTCGGTGCAACATTAACTTTACCGTACATAAACTGGTAGATTTTGAGTCATACATAGGAGAACTAAGGACGACGATTTTTGGATAAAGCAGGCAGAATACGCAACTTACTGATTACCATGAACTGGATTGTGAATAAGGTCTTGTAGTTTTTTACTTTCATGATATAATACGTAGTTTAATTTGATGTTCATACCAACGGCAGTTGACCTGTTTACTTAGTGTCTCCTACTTTTTCTTTAATGTACCATCCGGTGGCCTCTTCCTTTTGTTAGACCGTCCCTTGGGTGTCAGTGCCTCATAATGAGGTTTTATAATGATATGCATATCATTTATTAAAACACATATTCACCTATTCTAGGTTATATCGTAATTCTAGCTCTTAAAAAATACGTCATAAGACGTAACAAAGAACAACTGGTCATCAATATACTATAATGTATATATTGTTACAAACGTAGCCTAGTTAGCTTTAGTAGATGAGCAAATGCAGTGTTTTATTTTATTAACCCAAGCGGAAAAATCAAGAAGACTCAAAGTAGTTACCCGTATATCTTTCACGATCAACTCAGGGTTTGCATGTGAAGAATGACATCAATTCGAAAGTAGTGCTACCAAATTATTATTTTTGAAATTTTAAAAACTATTCTGTCACAAAACTTTATCAACGTTCTTTGAAGACAAGGAACAGTCTTATTATTTCACGAGGATTTAAAGTAGTTTTTAGTATAATTTTACAGATGGAGGAATTTAGCTGCGAGCACGTACCACTAATACTACCCTTACAACAAACAAACTCTATCTGTTTTTCGGGTGCGTTTACTTGCTATCCGTCAATATAAACGTGCAATAATCTCTTTAATATCAGTTTAAACTCACGATTTCGAATTGCCGATAAGTATCGACAAATAAGTTATTTTGAAAACCAGGTTAAAAATTATACTAAAAATGAAACAGATATGTTCTAGCATTGCTTTTATTTGAATGTGTTTATAATTATTTAATTTTCTGTGAATTTTATAATATTTAATAAATTATAATACGGGAATACATATAATTTTATAATAACAAATGTAAACTACAATGATTGTTTTTTATTGGAGTTCTTTATTCCAACACAAATGGCCCTCCTCTTCTGGGTTACTGTCTCTGCTGTCTGTATCCGAACCATCTCCAACTAATACAATAAAGGATTCTATAATATTGTCAATCTGGGGTTTTGCGGCTGCAAAGTCCTTTTCGATATTCTCTACGTGCATGCACTTTACTGATCACTTTTCTGCGCCCAAGCTTGGTATATTGTCTTCTCAGAGACCTTTAGCTTGATACATAGTATATGATGTATTCCTTTTAGTTACATAACCTTTGACTTCGACACAAATTAACTCAATGGGATTGAGGTCTGGGCGATAGGGCGGAAGTTCTAAGATGTGATGACCCTCTAGCTGAACAGTTTCGTCGAAGACGTACCGGGCATGTCTTGGTTTATATAGCCACACAAGTTTGTACAATTCAGGTAAAATAATATCGTCGCTGAATAGCATTCCGTTTTTTGAAAATCACGCCTTCACATCTTGCTTCCTGCTCTATGAAGTAAGAGCCTTTTCAATTTGTTTGCTGTGACAGAGCGCGTTATCGACGGTTAGTTGCGGATTTGGTTCTAAATTCGGCAACACTTTTTCCCTTATCCACTCCACAAATATCTCTCCATTCACGTTGATATGGTAGTCCCCAAGTAGGTTGTTTACTTAGAAAAGGTAAAAGTACTAGGCACGAACCCTTTCTCTCTATCTGCATAAATAATTGTCAGTCTCTTGCCCTTGTAAATCGGAACGTGTAACCCTCTATTTGAGCCATCCGACCAAGTGTGGTTAGATATGTGAGACGATGGTAATATAAGAGTCATCTAAATACATTATTGGGGCGTGCTTGCTCCCTGTAACGTTTCAATGCTCGCAAATATGTTATTATTTTCTCTCTGATTTTACGGGTTTTAAGTTAATAATTTCTTATTGTTTGCTTTCCCTCTCCAAATAATCCTCATGTCCATTAATATCCACCTCAAACTTTTCTCACAGCCCTGGTTGTGTATTTTTTTCCACATAATGCCTCCCTCAATAGTTTTGCAGTCGATATGCAATGTTCTTCAATGTGGAAATTGTACACTAGTCTTCTCACTACACACTTATCAAGTAATGTAAATAAGTAACTGTTCTACGTTGTCGGTGTTTTATGTAGTCAAACTTGCCTCACACTAATTACTAACCTTCAATTGTTAAGCTCGCCGTTTATTTGAATCACAACTCACTCTGATTAAATGAATGAAATGAAAAAAGTGCTTTATTGTAGAAGAAAAACAAGAAATAGCATTATTTTTCTACAGGTATTTCAATATTTTTTCTATATGTCATAATAATACTTTTATAATATTCTACTTTTTTTTTATTTACAAAGTAATTTATATATCTTATTATCCTCAATACAATACATTTTAATTTGGGTTACACTGGTTTTTCTGTAAAGATAACCGATTTCTTGCCGACAAAACATTTTTTTTTCGGAAAAATTATTTTAATATTGAATATTTCCGGCTGAATTAAAAAATATATATTTGTAATATCATTTCTTTAGTTGTCATCCACCATTTGATATTGAGTAGAATAACCTTCAAGCCTATCTCGGTAGGAGGCGTGTCTTCTATCATTCCATTTTAATTTAGGAAGCAACTGTATTGTTTTTTCCTTCCCTGTTCTCTCCTGGCACCCCTCCTCCTTCTCCTCCTCTCACTTCTGTTAAAGAAAAGCCTATTTCTACTGGGAGGTGATCAGACCTAGGGTGATTGACAACCACCAAGTTATGTATGTATGAGAGA